>NW_028318909.1:27500-275000 GCF_062004578.1 Staurois parvus | reverse complement strand
CCATTGATCTTTGGTTTTGTGGATACACATTGAATTGAAGCTTCTTCTCTGTTGCAGGCGATGATGTTGCAGCTCAGCACGGCACTGGGTGCTCTGGCAGGCACTGCCTGCTCGCTCTTGGCGGAAGGAATCGGTGAAGCGGCCACTCTGTGGATTCTGCCATTTACTGCTGGTGGATTTATCTACATCGCAACAGTCTCCGTCATCCCTGAACTGCTCCAAGACTCTCGCCCCTCTCAGTCCATTAAGGAAACCATTGGGCTGCTCCTTGGGGTTGCCATGATGGTCCTCATTGCACAGTTTGAGTAGAATCTTGGCGGTGTCATCTAGCTGGGACCTGCGCCACAGTGAATAGTGACGTAATAGAGCGCTAAGGGGTCATTGTCAGATGTTGGCGTGTCCTTGCGCTCTTGCAACACTATAGAACAAGAGTGATGTCACTTCCTTATCTCACCCCAGTGGCGTTACGTGATATCATGGTATGCCCACTTCGTTTTTATTTTTAGGCTGGATTTCCTTTTTTCTGGACCAAATTGTCTAAACATGAATTTCTAGGATATCCCCAACACTAATCGCCTTCCATTTGTGGCTCTACAGTCCACATAGAAGTCTTTTTTTTTTTGTTTGTTTTTTGTTTCTATCCGTTTTTTGTTTTTTACTTTTTATAATTTTGCTCACTCTATTCCTTTTTTTTTTATAGAATTAAATACTGTACAGGAGAGCAGACTGTATTAGAGTAATCGCCTAGTCCATAAAATGATAGAATTGACAATGGTTAAAAGGGGTTGTAAAGGCTCAGGTGTGTTAAAGGACACCACATGTAGATTGCATCATCAATGGCCATTAAAACCCTTTTCTTTGTAAAAGAGACCTAAAGTATAACTAAAGGCAAAACTATTTTTTTTTTTTTTTTTAGTTTTGGATAGTGTGCTGAGGAATTAAAATCCCTGTCAGTTTGTATTGCTGTCTGTGCCCCGTTTAAGGAGATTCCCCCTCTCTATATGTCATATTTACCTTTACCAGTGAAGGAAAACCCCACTTTTTGGGTTGTCCCCAGAAAGGTAGTAGAGGGAACACTAGTTCTGGTGAGCTGGGGGTCCCCAAGGAATTCCCTTAATTTGCAGGGATTTCCTTTCACTTCCTGTTTGGCTTTAGGACAGGAAGTGAAGAAGTTTCCACAATGGGACACAGATGGCGGAAAAAAAAAAAATCTGACAGGTTATAAGCCTCCCTAACGCTATCCAAGATGAAATACAAGTTTTTAACCTATACTTTTAAGAAACCACATGATGGTAGATTGCTCTTGACTGATCATTTGGGTGAAAGGCCATGTGGTTATACCAATCTAACTGCCTGAAAATTAAGAGGACACAGGGGGCCATGAGCACAGAATGGTAAATATATGGTGCTGTGGATATCTTTGTATCCTTAAAGTGGACCTTGCACCATGTGCAAAGTCTGCTGTTTACTTTTGCTGCCACCCCACCTTGCTGTAGCACTGTAAAAAAAACAATATAAAAGGTACCTGTAATAGGAAATAAAATACATTATACGCATCTTTCCTCTATTCTCTTTGGTGCAGAGGGTGACATCACCGTCCTCCCAGGGTTTGCTACTCCCCGGTCCGATGAGGTCCCGGGGAATGCTACTCCCCGGTCCGATGAGGTCCCGGGGAATGCTACTCCCCGGTCCGATGAGGTCCCGGGGAATGCTACTCCCCGGTCCGATGAGGTCCCGGGGAATGTTGCTCTAAGGCCTCGGGGAATGCTATTCCATGATTCGAGGGGGTCCCAAGAAATGCTACTCCAAAGTTCTAGGGAATATTACTCCAGAATTCGACAAGGTCCTAGGGAGTGCTACTACAAAGTCAGAGGAGATCCTAGGCATGCTACTATAAGGTCCTAGGGAATGCTTCTTCAAGGTCTAGTGAGGTCTCAGGGAATGCTGCTGTCTGGTCCCGAGAGGTACCAAGAGAATGCTATTACAAAGTCCAACGAGGTCCTGAGGAATGCTATTCCATGGTCCGAGGGGGTCACAGGAAATGCTCCAAGATTTGAGGGGGACCCGGGAAGCCAAGGGCTGACAAAGTTCTAGGGAATGTTACTCCAAAGTCTGACAAGGTCCTAAGGAATTCTCCAAACCTGAGCAGATCCTAGCTATGCTACTATAAGGTCCTAAGTAATGCTTCTCCATGGTCCGATGAGGTCCAAGGGAATGCTACTGCATGGTCTGAAAGGGTCCAAGGGAATACTACGTCAAGTTCAGGTAAGGTTGTAGAGAAAGCTACTCCATGGTTCAACAACCCCAGTGAATGCAACCCCATATCTACACAGTGTTGAGAGGGTCTTCTCTGCCAGATTTGGGGAGCCCTACATTCCCAAATCTCATGCCAGAAGGAAGAGATGTCATCCTTACTAGATACTGCAGGTGGAACCTGGGGAAAGGTAAGTATAATATTTTATTTTTTTTGCTGTGGTCATGCAAGGTAGAGGGGGGCAAATGTACAAAGTGGATCTTGCTTTAATGGTGGAAGGTCTGCTTTAAGTGACACACACACATTTCTTTTTTGTTTTACTGTTAAACAATATACCAGTGATTTTTACCAAAGAAGAAAATGTTATTAAAATCTGTAAGAAAAAAGAAAAATGGACAATTTTAATAATTGTTGCCTTTAACAATCTCCTGAGCCCTTTCATCTGGTAAAAGCAACAAAAGTTGAATCCAAAGACAGCCAGGGAAATAGTACTTTTAAGTAGTCAGCAATGCAACCCATTACTCAATGCAGGATTCCTTTAAAGATCAATTGAGCTTTCAGTTTAAAATGTAAGAGTTTGAGTTTGTTTTCTGGGGGGAAAGCAGCCACAGCAGGAGCAGAAAAGCCTGTCCTCTACCAGCATGCTGTGGAGAAGATTCCCTTGCTGTCTGTGTGGTCTCTCTCCAGAAGTCTGACACCTCCTCTGCTGAGTCAGTCCTATAGCTCTGCAATCAGAAAAGCTCACACTCCCTGCTGATCAGAGAGCTCTGACTGGGCAGGGGATGCATCCTCTGCAGAGAGACCGCTGCTTCCCCACAGAGAATGGGTCCCTCTCTGCAGCATGCTCAGAGAGCTCTGACTTGGCAGGGGATGCATCCTCTGCAGAGAGACCACTGCTTCCCCACAGACTTTGGGTCCTTCTCTGCAGCATGCTCAGAGAGCTCTGACTGGGCAGGGGATGCATCCTCTGCAGAGAGACCACTGCTTCTCCATAGAGAATGGGTCCTTCTCTGCAGCATGCTCAGAGAGCTCCGACTCGGCAGGGGATGCTTCCTCTTCAGAGATGCCGCTGCTTCCCCACAGAGAATGGGTCCTTCTCTGCAGCATGCTGACACAGGGACAGACTTTTCTACTCAGGCTGTGGCTGCTTTCTACATCGGACAAAGTGGAAGACTTTGTACACCTTTTGCTTTGTTGCACTTATAATGTATTAGGTCATTTAAACTGAAAGTTCAGTTGGGCTTTAATAAAATATGTCATCCGTGTGTCTTCCTTTCTTTCCTAGTTTAAAAAGTGATAAGAGTGAGCAGGAAATGTTCATTGTGTTAGAGGGTCAGGCAGCCTCTAGACACCAAACTGAGTAATTGTTACACAGAGGCTCTGCTCTGTATGGGGTTAGAGGTGATGGGATGAAATAATGTACATATGTAATGAGTGTCTCTACCAGACATGGACACCTTACGCCCGCCCAGCTGTAGAGGAACTATTAAGTCACTTGAAGGCTTGCTGAGACTTGTAGTTAAGCAACAGCTGAAGAGAAACGGGCTACTGTTTTTAAACAGTAAAGGGATGCACTAGAAGCTAGTGTCTGAACACCTGTTACAGTGTAACCTGATTTCTTTGGTTTTTTAATTTTTTTTATTTTTTATTAATGTCCTTTGTTATGAAACGTGACGGAACTCACATGTCATATGAAGAGGCGGCGCCTCCTGGCTCACAGGCAGTGACATTGCAGCTTCATATTCCAGACTGCTGTATGCACAAGCTATCTCTTTGTATCCAAGTGCTTTCCATGGGCTGCTGGAAGCTTTTCAATGTTGGTTCTGTGGAGGATTTTCTCCTTTATTTTTTTTAAGTAACTAGGACAGAAAATTGAATAAAAAGAATGAAAATTGCTTCAGTCCTTTTTGTGTATCTTTTCTACTCCAGGTACTGTTGGTAAATCCATATGGTGTTACAGTGATGGAGGGGTGTTTAAAGTTGGCTTGCGTTTAACCATTTCCTGCCCAGTCTATTTTAATAGTATGGCGGGGCAAGTTGTCTAATGTTTCGGATGGACGCCACGACATTCTCCCGCTTGCACACCTCATGCATACCCTGTGGGCCGGACATAGTGGAACACAGATCATTGTACAAGCCACTGTGCTTGGCCCTGGTACCATGTGATTGTTGTAAACAATGGCTGTCATTCATGGCCATTGTTTACTATTCTGATCTCTGTGATTGGTCACCGTGATCACGTGGTACAGGGTCAGTGAGTGATCACATCAGCCCTGTACCATGTGATAGTTGTGGTCAATCGTAGCTATCACAGTGGTAAACAATGGCACGTGAATGGATGCCAATCACAGTGCAAAAGTGTTTGCTTATGCCGCGATCAGCACTGTAGTAAGCAGTCGGTGTAAAAAAAAAAAAAAATCCTGATTAGCTGCCCTGTGACAGTATGTAGTAAAAAAAAAAAAGGGAGATGGTTAAACAAAACAAAAACATAAAAAAAAATTATTTTTTATTTTTTACTGTCACCAGATTCCCTGATCACTGCCATGCCAGTCATATGGTGACATGTAAAAGGGAAATATATATATATATATATATATATATATATATATGTGTATGTGTGTATACACGTATATGTGTGTCCCTGATCACTGCCACACCAGTTACATTGTCCCTAATTACTGCCACATCAGTCACAGCATTCCTCATCACCGCCCACTCTTTTGTTCTCCCTTTCTTTGGCCTCTTGCACTTCCTAGCCAGTGAACATGTCATTCCTGAGGGAAACGCTTACCAGCAGGCTAGGCTTGCTTGGCTTATAGCAGGGGCGGACTGACAACTCATGGGGCCCCCGGGAAATAGGGGCTCATGGGGCCCCTGTGTCCTTGCCCAAACTCAAAAAAGCCTATGAAAAAGGTACCAGAGGCATCTCATGGGACCCCCTACTGACCCCGGGCCCTCGGGCACTGCCCGAGTTTCCAAATGGTCAGTCTGCCCCTGGCTTATAGTAATGGGGACTGCTGTAGGTGATGCTGCACTAAGCTACATTCCCTGACCACTTGTATAGAGATGCCCATTACAGTACATTGTTTCTGATACAATTGGTTGATTTGTGTGATGCACAAGACATGACATCTCACACATGTGGTATCGCCATACTTGGGAGGAGTAGCAGAATGTGTTTTGGGGTGTAATTCTAATTATTCCCATGCTGTGTGTGACAACTTCATGTAAAGAAGAAAATTAATTCTGAATTTTCCAAAAACTTGTGGCAAAAAATGAAATCTTCAAAAGACTCCTTATGCCTCTTAGGAAATACCTTGAGACGTTTTCTCTCCAAAATGGGGTAATTTTTTTGTGTGTTTTCACTGTCCTGGTTCTCCAGTGTTTCCACAAATGTGATAGGTAGTCATGAAATTAGATGTGTAATTTGTCACTAGAACAGCTGAAGGTGCTTCTTGGATTTTGGCCCCCTCTATGTGGCTACGCTGTGAAAAAGGCACTCGTGGTATCCCCATACTCAGGAGGTATGTGATTTGGGGTGTAATTATAAGTGTATGCCATGTGTTTAGAAATAACTTGTTAGAATGATGACTTTGTGAAAAAAATTAAAATTTCATTTCTTAATTTTCCCAAAAATTGCGACAAGATTGTAACTTCAAAAAAACTCACCATTCCTCTTAAATATTTTGGACTGTCTGCTTTCCAAAAATGGGTCATTTAGGGGGTATTTGTATTGTCCTGGCATTTTAGGGCCTCAAGAAATGAGATAGGATGTCGTTATATCAGGATTGATCGATTTTCAGTGTTCAAATATACAGTATATACCATAGTTTGTAGACTATAAATTCCACTTAGACTAATATACACCAATTTGGGTTATTGTTACCGAAGAAATGTAGCAGAATACATTTTAGCCTAAATTGATGAAGAAAGATGATTTGCAAAATTTTATAACAAACCAATTTTTTTTTTAAGTTAGGTTTTTTTTCATTTATAGAGCAAAAAAATAAAAAAAACCCAGTTGTGATCAAATACCACCCAAAAGAAAGCTCTGTCTAAAAAAAAAAAAGTACCAAAATTGCAGGTCCCCATTGAAGTGAATAGAAAGTATGGCAAAAACGCAAATATGCTGTATTTTTGGTGCGTTTTTTGAGACAAGTCTAAATTTCACAGGCGCATGGCACTGCACAGGTCATCAGATTGGATTTTGGCTAGAGAGGAGTTCAGAGACGGCCCATATTCTTCTCTGCTAAGCAGTTCCAAGTGGTGTACGGATCACCATACACATTACATTCTGACCTTACAACCTTTGTACAATCAAATGTAGATTTACCAAACTTTGCAATACGTGGACGGACCTAACGAATCTGTCCAATCAATGTATATCCAGTCACACAAGCCACTTGCACTACATTACTGTTGGTAGATCCAAATGAGATTGTACAATCAGATTGTAGTGTGTGGGGTTAGCTTTGGGGGCCATGTTAATGGACGTTGTTTTCCAGCATTTGGAAAGTGGAACGCACATCAAATGCTGGGTAGCAAATTCTGATTCAAGTGGAGCACTACAAATGACAGCTCAGAGGATCCATTTGACTTGCTTTACATTTCTTTGGATGCAACGTTATTTATATACAGTACACACACATACTGTATATACACTATATTGCCAAAAGTATTGGGCCAGCCCTCCAAATCATTGGATTCAGGTGTTCTAATCACCTTCATGGCCACAGGACATGCAGACTGCTTCTACAAACATTTGTGAAAGAATGGGTCGCTCTCAGGAGCTCAGTGACTCCAAGCGTGGTCCCGTTATAGGTTGCCACCTGTGCAATAAGTCCATCCGTGACATTTCCTGGCTACTAAATATTCCACGCTCAACAGTTAGTGGGATTATAACAAAGTGGAAGCAACTGGGAACAACAGCAACTCAGCCACCAAGTGGTAGGCCACGTCACATGACAGAGCGGGGTCAGCGCATGCTGAAGCGCACAGTGCGCAGAAGTCACCAACTGTCTGCAGAGTCAATAGCTAAAGACCTCCAAACTTGGTGTGTCCTTCAGATTAGCACAACAACAGTGTGTAGAGAGCTTCATGGAATGGGTTTCCATGGCCGAGCAGCTGCATCCAAGCCTTACATCACTAAGTGAAATGCAAAGTGGCAGATGCAGTAGTGTAAAGCATGCCGCCACTGGACTCTACAGCAGTGGAGACGTGTTCTCTGGAGTGACCAATCACGCTTCTCTGGCAATCCGATGGACGTGTCTGGGTTTGGCGGTTTCCTGAAGCACGGTACTTGGTAAAGTTTGATGGAGGGGGATTATGGTGTGGGGTTGTTTTTCAGGGGTTGGGCTTGGCCCCCTAGTTCCAGTGAAGAGAACTATTAAGGTATCAGCATACCAAGACATTTTGGACAATTTCATGCTCCCAACTTTGTGGGAAGAGTTTGGGGATGGCCCCTTCCTGTTCCAACATGACTGCACACCAGTGCACAAAGCAAGGTCAATAAAGACATGGAGGAGCCAGTTTGGGGTGGAGGAACTTGACTGACCTGCACAGAGTCCTGACTTCAACCCCATAGAACACCTTTGGGATGAATTAGAGCGGAGACTGCAAGCCAGGCCTCCTCCCCCGACATCAGTGCCTGACCTGACAAATGTGCTTCTGGAAGAATGGTCCAACCTTCCCATAGACACCCTCCTAAACCTTGTGGACGGCCTTCCCAGAAGAGTTGAAGCTGTTATAGCTACAAAGGGCGGGGCCAACTCAATATTGAACCCTACGGACTAATGCAGGCCATAGACGGGGAGAAAAACGGCCGATTTTTCTTTTAAAAAACGAAAAATCGGTCGTTCAAGCGACCGACGTTACCAGCAATGGTAAAAAAAAATGGCTGATTTTCATCCAGTCTACAGCCGGCAAAAAGTGTCCCTGCAGAGAGCTCCGCTATTTCTTTGACAGTTCCTTGACATTTACAGCAGTTGCAACATTGTATCTATTTGTATCCATTTAGGATACAGATGATTTTATTTGGAAACAAATAGATACATTGTTGCAACTGCTGTAAATGTCAAGGAACTGTCAAAGAAATAGCGGAGCTCTCTGCAGGGACACTTTTTGCCGTACTGGAATTCCTCCTCCTCCTCCATCGGCCGATTTGCCCATCATTGCCGTGAAAATCGACCGATTTTTTTTCCTACTTTACCGATAAAAAAAATCTGCCAAAATACCGAAAAACGGCCGCACAAATAGTCCACTAACGATCCGAAAATCGGCCGATTTTATTTTCGGCCGAAAAATTGGCCGATTTTCGACCCATCTATGGCCTGCATAAGACTGGGATGCCATTAAAGTTCATGTGCGTGGAAAGGCAGGCAGGCCGGCCGACCAATACTGCGGGCAATATAGTGTATATACAAACAGGTCAGGTTCTCTATGTGAAGAGAGGGGGAAGTAGGGAATTAAAACAGAAAGAAGTGGGTGGATTTCACAACTAAATACAATTTATTCTAAGGGGTTAAATAAGGATTATGATTCACATCTGTTTTTATAAATATCAAATAAAACTAGTGTGCTGCCTACAATCTTATTAAGGTTCAAAAACTAGCAATCACCGTTATGCAGGCCATAGACGGGTCGTAAACCAGCCGTTTTTTAAAAAAAAAAACGAAAAATTGGTCTTTCAATAGGCCGACGTTACCACCAACGGTAAAAAAAAATCGGGCGATTTTCGTCCCGTCTACGGCCGGCATTTAATTACTTCTGTCCCTGCAGAGATCTCCGCTATTATATTTGACATGAAAAAGTCTTGCAGTTGCAACAATGTATCCATTTGTATCCATTTCAGATACAGATGTTTTTATTTGGATACAAATAGATACATTGTTGCAACTGCAATACTTTTCATATAAAATATAGTAGTGGACTGGAATTCTTCCTCTTCTTTTTCTTCTTCTTTTAGGTCACGGCTCATGCGCAGATTTTTTATCAGTAAAACGATCAGCTGATTTGCCCATCATTGCCGGGAAAATCAGCCAATCGGCAAAATCGGCCGATTGTTTTCCAATTTTATTGATAAAAAAAATGTGCCAAAACTCCAAAAAATGGCTGACCAATTAACCCATTAACAGTGCGAAAATCAGCCGATTTTTTTTTCGGCGGAAAAATCGGCCGATTTTTGACCCGTCTATGGCCTGCATTAGGCTGGCCATACACTATACAATTTTCTGTCCAATTTCATTTAGATTTACCTTCAACTATGTAGTGCAAGAGCCTGCCTGATTGGATACAATTGAAAGTGTTGTTATGTTTGACCTCCTATTATATGGCTTTTGGTAAATCTAAACCAAAAATCTCAAGAAAATTGTATAATGTATGGCCAGCCTAAAGGTGGGAATACATTAGAAAATCGACCGATCGGTCATCCGACAACTGAGAGGCGTTCGTTGGTTGGTTGAAATCGTGGCCCACATTAACCAATCTAAAAAAATCCTTCGTCTGGCAATACGTAGTGTTGAAGTCTTCCGTACAAATGGAAGTGATGCAGTGTGCGTGTGACCTTGTAGCCACGCCCTGCCGGCCAGAACGAGCGATATACACAACAATGACCAGCAATGAGTATATTATCGTCTATTACATTCCCTATATACATAAATAGTGATACATAAAATATAATCTGCAGAATTCTGGTTTTGTGATCTCATTCGGCCAATCGACTTTTAACATTTGGATTTTTCGTTCGTGTTTACGAAGATTCCTTGGACATAAACATCCGGGTCATCTTCTGTTTCCACTCATGCGTGATAGCGCTTGATAGATTTTTTTCGTACGACCGTCATACCACCGCATAGAAAATCGGTCGTTCGTATGCGAAACTAGAACATTTTTCACTGTTGTTCAACCGGATTTTTTCATTCACAATATCATTATTGGTTAAAACATCCTGCTCATCAACAAAGAGAAAATCATTCGATCGGTGGTTCCGGGAAATTTTTCATACAATTTTCTTATCGTGTGTATGGGGCATTAGGCTGGCCATACATTATACAATTTTCTTACAATTTTCTGTTCAATTTCTGCCCAATTTTCTTTAGATTTACCATCAACTATGTAGTGCAAGGGCCCGCTTAATTGGATACAATTGAAAGTGTTGTTTAGGTTTGACCTCCTATTATATGGTTTTGGTAAATCTAAAGCAATTTTCTGAGGCTGGCCATACACTATACATTTTTCTGTTCAATTTCTGCCCAATTTCCTTTAGATTTACCTTCAACTATGTAGCGCAAGGGCCTGTCTAATTGGATACAATTGAAAGTGTTGTTTAGGTTTGACCTCCTATTATATGGTTTTTGGTAAATCTAAACCAAAAATCTCAAGAAAATTGTATAATGTATGGCCAGCCTCCAAAAATTGCTTTAGATTTACCAAAAACCATATAATAGGAGGTCAAAGCTAAACAACACTTTCAATTGTATCCAATTAGACAGGCCCTTGCGCTACATAGTTGAAGGTAAATCTAAAGGAAATTGGGCAGAAATTGGACAGAAAATTGTATAGTGTGTGGCTAACCTTAGACCAAATAAATTCCATAAATCAAGAGGCTGCTACCAACACAAACAGGTGTCTTATTGATCATATTATTATCTCTGATGATCTGGGATAGGATCATTTTTATTTGTTTGGTTTTTGAACATTATGTTTTGTTCACATGCTTGTGTTGTTGATTTGCTGAGGATTTATTACACAGGTGCAGGGGCGGACTGACAACTCATGGGGCCCCCGGGCAATTGGGAATCATGGGGCCCCTGTGTCCTCACCCACACTCAAAACACACCCAAAAAAGCCTATAAAAGGTACCAGGGGCATCTCATGGGGCCCACTACTGACCCCGGGCCCTCGGGCAGTGCCCGAGTTTCCAAATGGTCAGTCCGCCTCAGCTTGGAACCGACGTTCCTGTGCGGGCTGCGGTTTCAGAAGTAGTGCAGGGACTTCTTCTTTGTGTGTCACGGGCACGGGAGTCCATTCAAATGAATAGGCTCCCATGGCTGAGCAAAACGTGGCCCCATAGCTGTGAACTGGGGGTTAAACCATATTACGTTTTGAGTTGAGATGATTCAGGTGTTGCTAATTTCCAGTCAATGAAAGAAACTGCTACATAATGAATGTAATTGGATTTTCAAATTTTGAATGCCTGATGAAGGATCAGGGGTCGACTGACAACTCATGCGGCCCCCGGGCAATAGGGGATCATGAGGCCCCCGGGCAATAGGGGATCATGAGGCCCCCGGGCTATAGGGGATCATGAGGCCCCTGTGTCCTTGCCCAAACTCAAAAAAGCCTATGAAAAAGGTACCAGGGGCATCTCATGGGGCCCCCTGCTGACCCCAGGCCCTTGGGCAGTGCCGGAGTTTCCAAATGGTCAGTCCGCCCCTGTGAAGGCTCTTAACAGGTCTGAAGCTTTATAGTGATATTTATGACTTTTTAACTCTCTTAATAATTTTACAAGGTGCTGCAGATTGGACTTTCTTTCTTTCTATATATATATGTGTGTGTGTATGTATGTATGTATGTATGTATGTATATATGTGTGTGTGTATATATGTGTGTGTATGTATGTATGTATGTATATATGTGTGTGTGTATGTATATATGTGTGTATGTATATGTGTGTGTATGTATATATGTGTGTGTGTGTGTATATATATATATATATATATATATATATATATATATATAATAAACTACCCATATTTTATTCTCCAGGGTCTCTACGTTCATAAATTATATACATTTTGGAGGGGGTTTACAATAATTTCTGGCAAAAATGCAGATTTTACTTTGTGTGCAAATATTGAAAAAATTGCCCTGGTACACAAGTGGTTAAAGAGAGCTGTGCTGGAATGAATGCAGGAGGGGACATGTTTCCCTGTCTGTAATGCTGTATAATGATCGCACCCTGTTCATCTCAGAGCTGCAGCCAGCTTGTGACACATTGTAAGACAATCTATATTTCTTTCCTTTCTATGGTGTCAGACGGTCTATCCTCTCTCCTCTATGGTGTCAGACAGTCTAGCCTATCTTTTCTATGGTGTGAGACGGTCTATCCTCTCTCCTCTATGGTGTCAGACGGTCTATCCTCTCTCCTCTATGGTGGAGGTCATTGGCAGGGTATCATGGCTGCCTCCAGCAGGCTGAAGTCCACATTGGCTCTGGTGACAGGTCATTGAATGACATTCTCATTGCTACTCTGTGATACATTGTTACTAATTATACTGTGTACAATCTATCTGTATCTGATCCTGCCTCTCTCCTGCACTCTTAACCCTTCCTGCCTTTCTATCTGATGCCTCTTTCAGAAGCAGGGGCAGACTGACAACTCATGGGGCCCCCGGGGCAATAGGGAATCATGGGGCCCCTGTGTCCTTGCCCACACTGAAAAAAGCCTATAAAAAGGTACCAGGGGCATCTCATGGGGCCCCCTACTGACCCCGGGCCCTCAGGCAGTGCCCGAGTGCTCGAATGGTCAGTCCGCCCCTGGTCAGAAGCCCTTGCACACAGGGCTGTTCAGCTGCAGCGCCCCCGGGAGGGATGAGTCCAGTGTCCAGCCCTGTCAAAGGTTGCAGCTGCAGAGGAATGAACGCTGTACCAAGTGGTAGTGGCATTTAGGATCCTGCCTGTTCAGGGATGAGGCTCCAAAACAGGTCTCCTGCTTTCTTTTCCATGTTTTGGGCAGACTTTATAACTCCTTTTTAAAAGAAATCTTTACTTATAAAACTGCGGAGGTCTTTGCTGGCCTCTTTCTGAAAATGCGCTTTGCCTGGCTCTACTTTCTCAGCTGCAAATCTCAAACAAGCATGCATCTAGTGAAGTCATAACTGATCTGCCTGCTCGTTCTTGGCCAATGACCCAGAAAGCTTTAAAGCCTTTGGATCAGCATGAAAAGCCAGGCAACTAGCATTTTCAGAAGGAGATTGCCTACACTTGTTTTTGTTTTCTTACAGGTTTCCCATAAACTTGGCTTCTAGCTAAGCACCCCTTTGATGTTGTTGAGGGATAGGCATGCTTCATATTTTTTATTTGTCATAACCCTGGTGATCCTGCCATGAAAGTCCTTGTTCAAGCACTTCCTGTTACAGGGTGACAACACTCTTTCCATGTCTCCAGATTGCTCTTTTGCCTTGTCACCCCCTCACCTGCTGCCTTGGTGAAGATTATAAGTGGCCATGACAATGCACATCGCGCACCTTTAACCACCTCCCGCCCGCCATATAGTCCAACGACGGACGCAAGGTGGTTCTCTCGTTCTGGGAGGACGTCACATGACGTCCTCCCATTCTAACCGCACATGCGCAGCTCAGGGAGCTTATCACCGATCTACGGAAAGAGCCGAAGATGTCGGCTCGGTCATGTGATCAGCTGTGTCCAATCACAGCTGATCGCATGTAAAGAGGGAAATGCCGGTTATCGACATTTCTCTCCTCACGAGATGTCACTCTGACAGAGGAGAGGAGAGCCTGTAGTCGGCATTCCAAAGAGGGGACATGCACACTGATCATCAGAGCACTGATGATCAGTGTGGCCCCAGAAGTGCCACCTGTCAGTGTCCATCAGTGGCAGCTGCCAGTGCTGAACAGTGTCACGTGCCAGTGCCACATCAATGCCACATATCAGTGCCTACCAATGCACATCAATGCCACATATCAGTGCCTATCTGAGCTGCCTTTCAGTGTCACCCATCAGTGCCAGTCAGTGCCACCTATCAATGCCAATCAGTGCCACCTATCAGTGCCGCCTATCAGTGCCAGACAGTGCCAGTCAGTGCCGCCTATCAGTTTCTCCTATCAGTGCCACCTAACAGTGCCGCCTATCAGTGCCATATATCAGTGCTGCCTTTCAGTGCCACCTACCAGTGCCTCCTCATCAGTGCCCATCAGTGCCACCTATCAGTGCCCATCACTGCAGCCTCATTAGCGCACATCAGTGAAGGAAAAAAAATCACTTATTTACAAAATTTTACAACAAAAACTAAGAAAAAACTTTTTTTTTCAGCGGTTTTTGGTTTAAGAAAAAATAAAAATCCCAGTGGTGATTAAATAACACCAAAAAAAAGCTCTATCTGTCACAAAAAAATGAAAAAAATTTCATATGGGTACAATGTTGCATGACCGCCCAATTGTCATTCAAAGTGCAACAGCACTGAGAGCTGGAAATTGGCCAGGACAGGAAGGGGGTATAAGTGCCCTGTAGGCGAGGGGTTAAGAAACCTTTAATAAACCACCAGTGGAAATCGATCCAACCATAGCAGTAGTACATGCAGCAGGAAGTGGCTGCAAAGAGGCTAGAGAGGATTGGCAGCACCGAGATGGAGCAAAGAATGAAAAAAAGTGAAAAGAATGTAGTTTTGGTAAAAAAAAGTCAACTGTTTAGGATACACAGTGCTTTAGTAAGTCTTAGGTGTTAGGGTTTACATCTACTTTGGGCCTGGAATCACACTCGTGCAGTGCGGTACATCGGATGTGATTTGCACAGGATCCGCACCGCATTCCTATGCAAATCACATGCGATTTGTGTGCGGTGCCATTGGAGACATATATTATGTATGGCTCTAAATCGCACCGCACCCGCACCAAAGAGGTGCAGGACCCTTTTTTGGGTCCGCACTAGAATTGGATCACATGGGTATTCACACCAATGCGATCCAATTCTGCACATCGCACCGCATTTTGTGGACCGATTTCAGGATGTTGTTAACATACACACCCGCAGTGGTTCGCATGAACGGGAGGCAATTCTGATGTGGTGCGGAATTCACACAGAAAACGCTGTGAATTCCATGAACCTGGGCTCAAGGGTAGGTTTGCTTTTACAGAAGAGGATCCGTACACTGTACTAGCATCATCATGCTCACAATGGCGCGTGGTCATGTGTCCACGCTGACCAATGAGAATATTCATATGAATCTCTTCCTTTTTCTGGGAAGCTAGTCTGGAAGAAGGCTCAGAAGAAATTTTCGTTGGTCAGTGCGGTCATGTGGCTGCGCTAATCAATCAGAATCTTTCCTTTCTTCTGAAAGCCATTCCATAGGAAGAAGGGTCAGAAGAGATTCTCATTGGTCAGCCCGGTCAGATGGACAAACTGACCATTGAGAATCTCTTCCTTCGCATTAAAAGCCATCCAGGAGAAAAAGCCTCAGAACAGATTCTCATTGGTCAACGCAGTCACGTGGCCACGCTGACCAATGAGAATATCCATATGAATCTCTTCATTTTTCTGGGAAGCTAATCTGGAAGAAGGCTCAGAAGAAATTTTCTTGCGAATTCACAGCCGGGTGCCCACTGCACATGCATGAGAAGTGCTGCGCTTTGTGAATGGCCCTGTAGTCTTCTAGGACCTGTCACATGTCCCAGAAGACTACGGGGAGGGGGGAGAGGACAACTTCCGTTTCCGATTTCCTAGGCGATAGCGGCGGAAGTGGGAGTGGGTACCTGTCACATTCTGGAAACTGGTAGATTATTGTTCGCATTATATTTTGTGTCCAGGGATACCAAGCACAGAGTATTTTGGATGGGCCTTCTACCCAGGAGCTATTTGACTACTATCTAACCTTCTGTATACTATAGCTTAGCCATGTATGATCTCGATTTGTTCGGTATGATATTCCCCATTCAAATATATACTTATAGTGTTACTAAACCCACAACAGTACAATCAGTCTGTATATGCAGTAAAGCATGCTTGTTGTACTCACTGTGGAACCTAAGGGGTTAATCCTCTGCCTTGTGTAAAAAGGCTGTTTGATACTTTCTTCTCTGTTCCTCCCCTTTTTCAAGCAACCGGCACTAATCTCCAGACTGAACCGTAGGCGTGCACATGCTCAGTTTAGTGTGTATTGCTAGAGAGGTTTTTTTTTTTTCTTGGGAGAGTGCACGTGATCAGCACAGGGCCAGTCAGCACTGTTCAGACAGAAGTCAGGGGATTTGTATCCTCCTACAGCAGAAAGAAAACTCCTCCTCCAAGCTTTAGCTAGTGCTGGGGTGGATACTGATAGAAGCCACAAGACTGCTCTAACTGCGGATGAGAAAAGGTATTTCGCAGTTTATATTTACTAAAATAATTGCATTTCCATGTTCTGTGTACTGTGGGAGACCGGATATAGTGAATGAAGGGTCCGGGGAGACTGGATATAGTGAATGCAGGGCACGGGGAGATTGGATATAGTGAATGCAGGGTCCGGGGAGACAAGATATAGTGAATGCAGGGTCCGGGGAGAGCGGATATAGTGAATGCAGGGTCCGGGGAGAGTGGATCTAGTGAATGTGGGGTCCGTGGAGACCGGATATAGTGAATGCAGGGTCCGGGGAGACCAGATATAGTGAATGCAGGGTCCGGGGAGAGTGGATATAGTGAATGTGGGGTCCGGGGAGACCGGATATAGGGAATGCGGGGTCCGGGGAGACCGGATATAGGGAATGCGGGGTCCGGGGAGACCAGATATAGTGAATGCAGGGTCCGGGGAGACCAGATATAGTGAATGCAGGGTCCGGGGAGACCAGATATAGTGAATGCAGGGTCCGGGGAGACCGGATATAGTGAATGCAGGGTCCGGGGAGAGTGGATATAGTGAATGCAGGGTCCGGGGAGACCGGATATAGGGAATGCGGGGTCCGGGGAGACCAGATATAGTGAATGCAGGGTCTGGGGAGAGTGGATATAGTGAATGCGGGGTCCGGGGAGACCGGATATAGTGAATGCAGGGTCCGGGGAGACCGGATATAGTGAATGCAGGGTCCGGGGAGAGTGGATATAGTGAATGTGGGGTTCGGGGAGACCAGATATAGTGAATGCAGGGTCCAGGGAGAGTGGATATGGTGAATGCAGGGTCCAGGGAGATCAGAAATATTGAATGCAGGGTCTGGGGAGACCAGATATAGTGAATGCAGGGTCCGAGGATAACGGCTATAGTGAATGCAGGGTCTAGGGAGAGCAGATATAGTGAATGCGGGGTCCAGGGAGAGCAGATATAGTGAATGAAGGGTCCTGGGAGAGCAGATATAGTGAATGAAGGGTCCTGGGAGACCAGATATAGTGAATGAAAGGTCCTGGGAGACCAGATATAGTGAATGAAGGGTCCTGGTAGACCGGATATAGTGAATGCAGGGTATGGGGAGATTGGATATAGTGAATGCAGGGTCTGGGGAGACCAGATAAAGTGAATTCAGGGTCCGGGGAGACCGGATATAGTGAATGAAGGGTCCGGGGAGACCGGATATAGTGAATGAAGGGTCCTGGGAGACCGGATATAGTGAATGCAGGGTCTTGGGAGACCGGATATAGTGAATGCAGGGTCTGGGGAGACCGGCTATAGTAAATGAAGGGTCCTGGGAGACCGGATATAGTGAATGAAGGGTCCTGGGAGACCGGATATAGTGAATGAAGGGTCCTGGGAGACCGGATATAGTCTGGTTGGCTGAAGGCTTTTCTACTGTTTTTCTATTTTTGTTTTTGTATTGTATGTAAAACTTCAATAAACATTACTGAAACAGAGATAGCGGGCGGGAGGGAGGGGGTAAGATCCCTGGGCTATGCCTCTAAAATAAAATGGATGAGACCCAAATAAAATGGATGTCGCCTACAGCGTTCATGTGCCTAATGCGCACAACCATGACACCGTTCTCTCCTGTATCACAGGTGGCGGCAGCGGCATTGGACGAGCGGTGTGTCAGAGACTTTCCCGGGAGGGGGCTTCAGTTGCTGTGGTTGACGTGAACATCAACTCTGCCAATGACACGCTACAGACATTATCATCCAACCTCCCTGAACAAGAGCATGCGGCATTCACGGCCGACGTCTCCCAAGCCGGCAGCGTCAGTGCGCTAATGGAACAGATACAGGTAGACGGCGAGCCGCGTCGTGTGATTGCGATGAGCCGGGCAATTCTCCAGATAACCTCTCCGTCTTGTCTCCTCAGTCTCGCTTCTCTGCCCCTCCTCGTGTTGCTGTCAGCAGCGCCGGAATCACCCGGGACGAGTTTCTGCTTCGCTTGTCAGAGGAAGCCTTCGATTCCGTGCTGAGCGTCAACCTCAAGGTAATCTGACAGGCTCCATTACACTGCTGGCGGCCTCATTGATCAAAGTGTCAGACAATGAGAATTGTGTGCAGAGAGCCCAAATCATGTTCAAGTATTATTATTATTATACAGGATTTATGGCGCCAACAGTTTGCTCAGCGCTTTACAATATAAAGGGAGACAATACATCAACAATACAGTTCAATACAAGAGGGTTAGGAGGGCCCTGATCCTGGGAGCTTACAATCTAGGAGGGAGGGGCTAGTGGTATAAAAGATAATAACTGTGGAGGACGAACTGATAAGAGGAATAGAAGATTCTGTTATTAGCTGAAGGCAGGATAGGCTTCCCTGAAGAGAGAGGTTTCCAGAGATTGCTTAAAAATGGGCAGAGTAGGCAATAGTCGGATAGATTGGGGTAGAGAGTTCCAAAGGATGGGGGAGGCTCTGGAGAAGTCCTGGAGACAAGCATGGAAGGAGGAAACAAGGGAGCTAGAGAGCAGGAGGTCGTGGGAGGAGCGGAGAGGACGGTTTGGGTGATATTTGGAGACCAGATTGGTGATGTAATTGGGGGCGGAGTTATAAATGGCTTTATATGTTATTATTAATGTTTTGAATTGTATCCGTTGGGCAATGGGAAGTCAGTGGATGGATTGGCAGAGAGGGGTGGAGGACACTGAGTGAAGGCCAGTGGAGGGATTGGCAGAGAGGGGTGGAGGACACTGAGTGGAGGCCAGTGGAGGGATTGGCAGAGAGGGATGGAGGACACTGAGTGGAGGCTAGTGGAGGGATTGGCAGAGAGGGGTGGAGGACACTGAATGGAGGTTAGTGGAGGGATTGGCAGAGAGGGGTGGAGGACACTGAGTGGAGGCCAGTGGAGGGATTGGCAGAGAGGGGTGGAGGACACTGAATGGAGGCCAGTAGAGGGATTGGCAGAGAGGGGTGGAGGACACTGAATGGAGGCCAGTGGAGGGATTGGCAGAGAGGGATGGAGGACACTGAATGGAGGCCAGTGGAGGGATTGGCAGAGAGGGGTGGAGGACACGGAATGGAGGCCAGTGGAGGGATTGGCAGAGAGGGGTGGAGGACACTGAGTGGAGGCCAGTGGAGGGATTGGCAGAGAAGGATGGCAGAGAGGGGTGGCAGATACAGAACGGTTAGTAAGGTGGATGAGTCTGGCAGCAGCATTCATGATAGACTGAAGAGGGGATAGCCTGCGATGAGGTTGGCCAATGAGGAGGGAGTTACAATAGTCAAGGCGAGATATAACAAGGGAGTGAATAAGTTGCTTAGTGGTTTCCGAGGCGTGTCTAATTTTCCAATGCAGCTTTGGTGGCTTTGAAGCAACGCAGACAGTCCTTCTTGCAGGCACTGGCAAACTACGAGTATTTTTGGTGTACAGAATCCTGCTTTTGTAGATGCACCAAATAATAGCTCAATTGAAAGGTTTGAAATGAAAGATTTGACTGGTGTGACAATTGTAAAAAAAGATATCAAGTGTGATTTGTTTTTGCACAAAAACCCTCACAATCAGTGCCAAACAAATGACAGCGCAGAAAATGAATTTGTATATCTGGCCCAATAGTGGTGTGCAGTAGTGCGCCAAGAGGATGATGTCACAAGACAGGCATTATACTATGTGCCAAATGTATATTAATTCCACTGCAACAAAATCATTTATTTGACAAGCGCACTAAGGTAAGATGTTATATGTGACAAAACGCATTTCTCAACATGGGCAGCACAGTGGCTGAATGGTTAGCACTTCCGTCTGGCAGTACTCAGGTCGCTGGTTTGAATCCCAACCGCGGCACCACCTGCCTGGAGTTTGCATGTTCTCCCTGTGCCTGCGTGGGTTTCCTCCCACACTCCAAAGACATGCTGGAAGTTTAATTGGCTCCTGTCTAAATTGGCCCTAGTATATGAATGTAAGTTAGGGACCTTAGATTGTACGCCCCTTGAGGGTTAGGGACTGATGTGAATGTACAATATATATGTAAAGCACTGCGTAAATTGACAGCATTATACAAGTACCTGAAATAAACATCCGACTTAGTTTACCTGGCTCCCCATGCTTTAGATATACTGTAAGGTGACATTCATAATTTGTCTGCCATATGATTTTTTTTTTTGAGGGATAGTGACATAAACATGCACAGTGGTATCAGCCTAGCGTGTATGTTTATACACTGAGCACAAACCCTGGGAGTTCTGTTGTCTTGGAAGGACATCCCTTTGGGACCAGTCAGGCAGAGGGTGTCTACAGAGGCTGAACGCTGTAATAAAATTTTACGAAAGCCAAAGCAAGTTCCCAGGCTTTTGTGATGATGTCACTCTCATAGGCCCCACCCTACACGTTTCGTCACAGATGGTGTCGTCAGGGGGGCAGGCCCCCTGATGATGTCATCTGTGACGAAATGCATAGGGTGGGGCCTACGAGAGCGACATCATCATGCACTCCACGTGGACAGACTTCCGCGATTGCAGAGTTTGCCCATAGGAACAACACTAAATGAGATATGCTCTGATGCTTTTTTTTTGTAAGTGCACACTTTGCTTTTTGTAACATAAAGTAGTCTATATGTTTTGCACTATGGGGTCATCTTGTATCTTCTTTCTGTGAGAGTTACTTTGGTCATATATCCTGGCATTTGGTCTGTGGAGGTGACAAGTAAACCACTGGGAGACAGTAACCCCTCATGCGCCGATTGACCATTCATATATTCACTATATTGCCAAAAGTATTGGTCAGCCGGCCTTTACACGCACATGAACTTTAATGGCCCCCCAGTCTTAGTCCGTAGGGTTCAATATTGAGTTGGCCCCGCCCTTTGCAGCTATAACAGCTTCAACTCTTCTGGGAAGGCCGCCCACAAGGTTTAGGAGGGTGTCTATGGGAAGGTTGGACCATTCTTCCAGAAGCACATTTGTGAGGTCAGGCACTGATGTCGGGGGAGAAGGCCTGGCTCACAGTCTCCGCTCTAATTCATCCCAAAGGTGTTCTATGGGGTTGAAGTCAGGACTCTGTGCAGGTCAGTCCAGTTCCTCCACCCCAAACTGGCTCCTCCATGTCTTTATGGACCTTGCTTTGTGCACTGGTGTGCAGTCATGTTGGAACAGGAAGGGGCCATCCCCAAACTCGACTGGTTTCATTTATTCATTTTCAAATTCGATTTGACTTTTCCGAATCTGGTCGAATTGAACTCCATTCGATTGAATTTAAAAGTATTGAATTAGAATGTATTCTTTTGGAATTGTATAAGATGGTTATATTCCTTCTATTTTGTTCTATTGTTTTTTTTCTATTCTATTCCTTCATTTTCTATTCTTTTCTATTCTCTTCTAATCTATTCTACTGAGAATCAAATTTATTCTACTTGCATTTCAGAAGTCAGTTATATTCATTCTATTCTTTTCTATTATTTTTTATATTCTATTTTTTTTATTTTTACAAATTTAAGTTTATTAACCTCTTCCGCGCCACCCTATAGCAGAAATACTGCTACAGGGCAGCACGGGTGTGCAGAATCACGTATATATACGTGATTTTGCAGTTCTGGGTAGGGGCGTGCGCACGCCCTACCTGCGCCGCCATCCGCGGCCTCGGCTGTCAATAACCGGGTCTCAGCCGGTGATTTCCCCGCCGGCACCCAGCGATCTCTGAGTATCACTGATGGGGGAGGGACCTGTTTGTACAGAGCCTTAAAGTGGTTGTGTGTGTTGGGGGGGGGGGGGTCCCTTTTCTCCAAGCTTTATAAATTCTGGAAAAGAAGACTGCAGATAAACTTGTACAACTTACATAGAAGGATTTGTGTAATCTCTGGGCATCACCTGAGGCCAGTCACTTCACTGGATATATATAAGGATTTACAACCACTTTAAAGAGAAAATGAATGCAGCCATCACATCTAAGGACTGGCAAGCTGCAATGTATAAAATTTAGGTTTTGGGTTTACAAACGCTTTAGGGTAACCTAACATCAACAGTTTGTAGGGAACTCAGTAGGGCACCACGATCATTTCATGTTTTTTGCAGTAGAAAGTTTGTTAATAGTAATGTAAAGAGTTAATTCTCTGTTTCCTGTAGGGTACATTTCTGATTACACAAGCCGTGGCCCGAGCTATCATAGCCACAGGGCAAAATGGAGGTTCCATCGTCAACATTGGCAGTATTGTGGGAAAGGTGAGCCCTCGAAGTATCATGTTATTTTCCACTGATGGAAAGTTATAGGAGAAAAACTAGCGATGCACCAATACCAAGTATTTTCACAAGTACTCATGAAAATACTCCCGATAGCAAAAACAGATACTTTACGATGCAATTTGCATCAGTACACATTGCACCGAAAAGATTAGCATGCGATTTTAACAGGAATGTGATTCCTGTCCAAATCGCATGTGGTTTCCCCATGCTGAGCAGAGAGTGGGCGTATGGAGATGTATACTATGGTAGCAGATGCTCCATATTCTCAGCAGTAGGAAAGGAGAGAAAGTGGTAGGGATTTGAAATCTTGCCGCTTTCTCTCCTTTCCTTGCAGGGATGACAGTTCGGGCTAAAGGGCTTTTGATTGGTCAGCACTGTCACATGGATGATGCTGACCAATCAGATGCTGTCTAGCCCGTACTGTCATCCCTGCAAGGAGAGGAGAGAAAGCGGCAGGGATTTCAAATCCCCAGACCTGTGAAGCACCTTTCTTACCTCTTCTTGCAGGGATGACAGTACGGGCTAGACAGCATCTGATTGGTCAGCACCATCCATGTGACAGTGCTGACCGATCAAAAGCCTTCTAGCCCGAACTGTCATCCCTGCAAGGAGAGCAGAGAAAGCATTAGGGATTTCAAATCCCCAGACCTGTGAAGCAGCTTTTTCTCCTCTCCTTGCAGGGATGACAGTATGGGCTAGACTAGGGGTGGGCAAACTTTTTGACTTGAGGGCCGCAATGGGTTCATATATTGGACCCGGGGCCGGACCAAGAATAGATGAATGATGTGTATGTGTCAGGAATGCACTGGCCAGCAATAGTGGGACTTGCCTGCCTTATGAGCTGCAGTACCAGGGCTGGCCAGCGGGTGCTCCCAGCAATCAGAGACTCAACCTTGCAGCCAGTCAAACACCTGGAACTAATTATACTGGTGTATTTAAGGGACATTCAGACCTGCAGACTCTGCCTTGGTGTTGTGTTTCTCCTGGGCCCTGTTTCCTGTTCCTGTCTGATTCTCTGCTGACCCTGCTCTGATCCCTGGCTTGTCTGACCATTCTCCTGCTCTGATCCCTGGCTTTGTCTGACCGTTCTCCTGCTCCTGATCCCTGGCTTGTCTGACCATTCTCCTCTGCCTGACCCTCTGTACCACGCTGCCCGCTACCTGCTGAACCTGGCCTGTGACCCCGACCATTCTCCGCTTGCTCCCCCTGTACCTACCTGCCCGATTGATATTGACCCGGCCTGCCTGACGACGCTTGCATTGTATGTACTGTTATCTGTGAGTGGTTTGGTTTGGTTTGTTTGCACTGTATTATGTTTTAGTATTGCACTGCGTTTATGTTTGTATTGTTAGTGTTAATAAATTACATTGTTTATAACATATTTGAAGTCTGAGTTTCCCTGCGTCAGTCACACACCTCTTGTCATACCTGGGAGCCCTGACATTACACCAAGGCCAATCCTGACCAGAAGTGGCTGCACAGGGAAGCCATCTTGGCTTGTTGATGGGAAGGATGGATCTTGATGAGGTTGTGTATTTATATCTGCTAGTGTTTGATGACAGGGAGTATGCTTATCAAACTCTGAAGGAGTATCCCCGGGATGAACTGCTAGAATGTATACGGCTCGCTCATGTTCTAGTAGATCAGGGCACAGAGTTCTCTGAGGTGCAGCCATTGATTGAGGTTTGTGCTGAGTTGGTTTCATCTGGTACCCCCGAATGCAGGGATGAATTTTTGCCACCATTTAGTGCAGACCAGGTAGAGTCCCTGGTGTGGTTATTAGAGGATGATGTGGGTTACTTTCTGGAGCGTTATTCCACATGTTCACCACAGACACTAAGAGATTGTATAAACGCAGTGCAGTCTTTGGTCAGACAGGCTTTGTGTAAGCTCAGCTTTGTTCAACCCATACTGCAGACATGGACAGACTTGTTGCACCCAGCCTCAGTCAGCTTACAAAAACCCAGTCCTGCTTCTAATCTATTTCCTCAAAACTCTACTCCTGTATTCCCAACAGCTCCTCCAGTTACAGCCCAGTATACTTGGCTATCTACCGCATGTCAGTCCCCTGCTCCCACTCGCTGCACCTATCCTGCCTTTAACCCTGTAAAAAAGCCCTCTGTAGCAACTGCTCCCTCTCCTGTTCCATCCTCCAGCTCTTCTCTGTCTCCAGCTGCTCCATTCGTTTGCAGACCTGCGTTTACTTGCAGTGCTCCAGTAGTTAAAACCAGAAAAAAGCAAAAATTCTTTCCAACCAATACCATCCTGCCAGTATCCAAACCGGTGAACCTGCCTTCCGTGGTTCAGCCTGAAGCCTCTACTCAGCCTGAAGCCTCTACTCAGCCTGAAGCCTCTACTCAGCCTGATGCCTGTACTCAGCCGGATGCCTCTACCCAGCATGATGAACTGATCCAGCCTGACGATCCTATTAGGCCTGGTGACCCGATGCCCGCTGTCGAGCCAGACAATCCGGTACCTGATGACCCAGTGCCCGCTGTCATGCCAGTTGACTCAGAGCCCGCTGTCGTGCCTGGTGACTCGGTGCCCACTGCCTTGCCAGATGACGCGGTGCCCGCTGGCAAGCCAAATGACCTGATGCCTGGTGACCCAGTGCCCGCTGTCATACCTGGTGACCCGATGCCCGCTGTCGAGCCAGACAATCTGGTACCTGATAACCCGGTGCCCGCAGTCTTGCCAGACGACTCGGTGCCCGCAGTCTTGCCAGACGACTCGGTGCCCGCAGTCTTGCCAGACGACTCGGTGCCCGCAGTCTTGCCAGACGACTCGGTGCCCGCAGTCTTGCCAGACGACTCGGTGCCCGCAGTCTTGCCAGACGACTCGGTGCCCGCAGTCTTGCCAGACGACTCGGTGCCCGCAGTCTTGCCAGACGACTCGGTGCCCGCAGTCTTGCCAGACGACTCGGTGCCCGCAGTCTTGCCAGACGACTCGGTGCCCGCTGTTCCGCCAGTTGGCTCGGAGCCCACTGTCGTGCCTGGTGACTCGGTGCCCACTGTCGTGCCTGGTGACTCGGTGCCCGCCGCTCCGCCTGGGGGCCCGAGACCAGTCGCTCCGCCTGGGGGTCCGGCGCCCGCCGCTCCGCCTGGGGGCCCGAGGCCCGTCGCCCCGCCTGGGGGCCCGATGCCTGTCGCCCCGCCTGGGGGCCCGGTGCCTGTCGCCCCGCCGGGGGGCCCGGTGCCTGTCGCCCCGCCGGGGGGCCCGGTGCCTGTCGCCCCGCCGGGGGGCCCGGTGCCTGTTGCTCCGCCCGGTGGCCCGCTGCCTGCTGCTTCGCCTGGTAATCTGATGTGCCTCTGCCCGGAGTCCAGCCCGATGTGCCTCTGCCCGGAGTCCAGCCCGATGTGCCTCTGCCCGGAGTCCTGCCCGATGTGCCTCTGCCCGGTGTGCCGCTGCCCGGAGTCCTGCCCGGTGTGCCAGTCTTTGATATCCCGCCAGTTACCAGACCCGGGCGGTGGAACATTTTGCCCAGCTAGGACTGTTTGGAGCGTCCTGAGGCCGCTCCTTGAGGGGGGGGGGTACTGTCAGGAATGGACTGGCCAGCAATAGTGGGACTCGCCTGCCTTATGAGCTGCAGTACCAGGGCTGGCCAGCGGGTGCTCCCAGCAATCAGAGACTCAACCTTGCAGCCAGTCAAACACCTGGAACTAATTATACTGGTGTATTTAAGGGACATTCAGACCTGCAGACTCTGCCTTGGTGTTGTGTTTCTCCTGGGCCCTGTTTCCTGTTCCTGTCTGATTCTCTGCTGACCCTGCTCTGATCCCTGGCTTGTCTGACCATTCTCCTGCTCTGATCCCTGGCTTGTCTGACCATTCTCCTGCTCCTGATCCCTGGCTTGTCTGACCATTCTCCTCTGCCTGACCCTCTACCACGCTGCCCGCTACCTGCTGAACCTGGCTTGTGACCCTGACCATTCTCCGCTTGCTCCCCCTGTACCTACCTGCCCGATTGATATTGACCCGGCCTGCCTGACGACGCTTGCATTGTATGTACTGTTATCTTAGGGTGGTTGGTTTGGTTTGTTTGCACTGTGTTATGTTTTAGTATTGCACTGCGTTTATGTTTGTATTGTTAGTGTTAATAAATTACATCGTTTATAACATATCTGAAGTCTGCGTTTCCCTGCGTCAGTCACACACCTCTTGTCATACCCGGGAGCCCTGACAGTATGTGTCATCCATAGTAAGTATAGTAATATTCCCCCATAGTAAGCATAGTAATTCATCCCCCATAGTAATTCATCCCCCATATAGTAATTCATCCCCCCTATAGTAATCCATGCCCCCATATAGTAATTCATGCCCCCATATAGTAATTCATCCCCCATAGTATTTCATCCCCCCTATAGTAATTCATTCCCCATATTAATTCATCCCCCATATTAAGTCCCCAAGTCCCCTCTGTGTCAATTTACTTACCTTTGCTCTGCGCGTTCCTCTCGCCGTGTTCCCGCGCCGTTCCGGTCTTCAGGGCGGACTGTGAGAGGAGCCTAGCTCCCCTCATGTTCGTCACGCTGCCCCGCCTACACACATCCTGACAACCATCCTGACAGTATCACGCTCCGCGGGCCGGATTAAAAGGTCCGCCGGGCCGTAGTTTGCCCATTGCTGGGCTAGACGGCTTCTGATTGGTCAGCACCATCCATGTGACAGTGCTGACCGATCAAAAGCCCTCTAGCCTGAACAGTCATCCCTGCAAGGAGAGGAGAGAAAGCATTGGAGATTTCAAATCCCTGCCACTTTCTCTCCTCTCCTACCACTGAGAATATGGAGCATCTGCCACCATAGTATACATCCCCGCATGCCCACTCTCCGCTGAGGGAAATGTGAACTCAGGCTGTGACAAGCCTGCGTTCACACAGGAGCAGTGGGGAAACCACATGCGATTTGGACAGGAATCACATTCCTGTTGAAATCGCATGCTATTCTTTGAGGTGCTATTTGCATCCATACATTTTGTTCTGATGCAAATCACACCACAAAGGATCAGTAATCGGTGTCAGCAAGTACTTGGCTGAACGTATCGGTACTCTTACCCCATAAAAAAATGTAAAAAAGGATATCGGTGCATCCCTAGAGAAAACAAATTTGGTTGTTATAACTCTGGTGAGGCCATTCCTTGATTAAGCAGATGTAAACTCTAATGAATAATATTAAAGAGTCCATTTAAAAACCAGCGGTATGGCCTATCGCGGCCTCATCACCGATGTAAAGCGGAACCCCAGCCAAAAACAGCAGAATAAAAATGAATATCTGATTCAAAGATAAAATAGCAAAACCAGCTTTTGCTGCAATGTTCAGCTTCAATCCAGAGATTTCCTCCGCATTACTTTTCCTCTGCCACAAGATGTCCTCAGTCTGATGGCCAGCATCATTTACCCACTTCTTCTGAGCCCAGGTTGTCTTGGACCCGCCCCAGCCTATCTCATGACTAGTCCATTATCAGTGGACATGTGTATCATAAACAAATGTCATTTTTTGAATGTTTTTGGATTTTTCCTTCCTTTGTTGTTTATCATCTTTCTCATGCAGTCTCTTTGCAGCCACTTCTTGTCTACATCTAGCAATGGCCGCATATCATCATGGTGGGAAAGTCATTCGTTATCATAACATATCAAACAATTATTTTGGTCTCTCACAGGTCGGCAATCTTGGTCAGGCCAACTATGCTGCATCCAAGGCCGGAGTAGAAGGTTTCACCAGGACTGCCGCCAAAGAACTGGCTAAGTGAGAAAACTCTTTTTATCTGTTAAGCAATGTGTACAATGCAATGTTCCTTCCCATCTCAAAGGCCTACAAGAACTTTAAAGCGGAGTTCCTCTCACTCTGTAAAAAAATAAAAGTCAGCAGCTACAAAAACTGTAGTTGCTGACTTTTAAAAAACAACCACTCACCTGTCCCTCGGTCCCGCGTTGCCCCCGCTGCAGCCCGTTTCAGCGGCCGTCCTGAATTCTAGGCGCCGGCATCTTCAGTGTGGGCACCCGGCTGTGACAGCTTGCGGCTTCACAGCCGGGTGCCCACTGCGCATGCGCGACTAGCGCTTTCTGAATGGCCCCGTCCTCTTCTGGGACCTGTCATGTGTCCCACAAGACTTCAGGGAGGGAGGGGGGTAGGACAATTTCCGATCGCCTAGGGATTGATCTTGTGTCCCTGCAGAGCTGGGAACATGATCCATCACTTCCTCTTGTGCCAGCGCCATCTAGTGTTACACGAGCACATAGCTAGGCACACATTTAACCCTTTGATCACCCTAGATTTTAACCCCTTCCCAACCAGTGTCAGTGCAGTAAACACTAATATATATTTTTAGCACTGATCGCTGTATTAGTGTCGCTGGTTCCCACAAAGTGTCAGTTAGTGTAAAAATGTCCACTGCAGTATCACAGTCCCGCTATAAGTCACTGATCGCCGCCATTACTAGTTTAAAAAAAAATTCTGTATATATACCATAGTTTGTAGACACTATAAGTTTTGCACAAATCAGTATACGCTTATTGGGATTTTTTGTTACCAAAAATATGTGGCAGAATACATTTTTGCCTAAATTTATGAAGAAATTTGATTAAAAAAATTTTTTTTAGTGGATACGTTTTATAGTAGAAAATTAAAAATATTGTTTTTTTTTTTTTCAAAATGGTCGGTCTTTTTTCGTTTATAAGTCCTCATGCACAAGGGATGTTGTTACAGCGGCTGTTTTTTGGCTTTTGGCGTTTTTTTCTACAGCCAGTAAACCCCCCAGCATGTTATCCTATGTGTCCATCCCCGGCATGTCATCCTATGTGTCCATCCCCGGCATGTTATCCTATGTGTCCATCCCCGGCATGTTATCCTATGTGTCCATCCCCGGCGTGTTATCCTATGTGTCCATCCCCGGCTTGTCATCCTATGTGTCCATCCCCGGCTTGTCATCCTATGTGTCCATCCCCGGCATGTCATCCTATGTGTCCATCCCCGGCATGTTCTCCTATGTGTCCATCCCCGGCTTGTCATCCTATGTGTCCATCCCCGGCTTGTCATCCTATGTGTCCATCCCCGGCATGTCATCCTATGTGTCCATCCCCGGCATGTTCTCCTATGTGTCCATCCTCGGCATGTTATCCTGTGTGTCCATCCCCGGCATATTATCCTATGTGTCCATCCCCGGCATGTCATCCTATGTGTCCATCCCCGGCATATCATCCTATGTGTCCATCCCCGGCGTGTTATCCTATGTGTCCATCCCCGGCGTGTTATCCTATGTGTCCATCCCCGGCATGTTATCCTATGTGTCCATCCCCGGCATGTCATCCTATGTGTCCATCCCCGGCATGTCATCCTATGTGTCCATCCCCGGCATGTTCTCCTATGTGTCCATCCTCGGCATGTTCTCCTATGTGTCCATCCCCGGCATGTTATCCTATGTGTCCATCCCCGGCATGTTATCCTATGTGTCCATCCCCGGCGTGTTATCCTATGTGTCCATCCCCGGCATGTTATCCTATGTGTCCATCCCCGGCATGTCATCCTATGTGTCCATCCCCGGCATGTTCTCCTATGTGTCCATCCCCGGCTTGTCATCCTATGTGTCCATCCCCGGCTTGTCATCCTATGTGTCCATCCCCGGCATGTCATCCTATGTGTCCATCCCCGGCATGTTCTCCTATGTGTCCATCCTCGGCATGTTATCCTGTGTGTCCATCCCCGGCATATTATCCTATGTGTCCATCCCCGGCATGTCATCCTATGTGTCCATCCCCGGCATATCATCCTATGTGTCCATCCCCGGCGTGTTATCCTATGTGTCCATCCCCGGCGTGTTATCCTATGTGTCCATCCCCGGCATGTTATCCTATGTGTCCATCCCCGGCATGTCATCCTATGTGTCCATCCCCGGCATGTCATCCTATGTGTCCATCCCCGGCATGTTCTCCTATGTGTCCATCCTCGGCATGTTCTCCTATGTGTCCATCCCCGGCATGTTATCCTATGTGTCCATCCCCGGCATGTTATCCTATGTGTCCATCCCCGGCGTGTTATCCTATGTGTCCATCCCCGGCGTGTTATCCTATGTGTCCATCCCCGGCATGTTATCCTATGTGTCCATACACACATAGACTGGAATCAATGATTTTTGGCTGGAAAAAACCCCAGAACTAGTGAGTTTCTAGAGGAGTTTTTTATCTGTAAAAGCGCTCTGAGACTGAAAAACGTGGCAAAATGAGGTAAAATGCTTCAAACCGGTGTTTTGGACTTTTTTTTTTACCAAAAAACTTTTTAAAAAATGCGAGAAAACGCAGCTAAATGCTAATGCAAAAACACTAAAAAAAAAAAAAAAAGCTAAAAAACTCAAGTTTTTAACGTGACTTTACACAGCTAATGTTACCAGCGTTATTAAAACATCCCGTGTGCATGAGGACTAACACAATTGTAAAAACCACAGAGGTGATCAAATAAAACCAAAAGAAAGTTCTATTTGTAGGGGGTAAAAAAACACATATTTCAATTAATTTGGGTGCAGCGTTGCATGACCGCACAATTGCCAGTTAAAATACCACAGCATCGTATCATAAAAATGATCTGGTCAGGAAGGGAAGTAAATTGTCTGGAGCTGAAGTGGTTAAAGTAAATTTGGGCTTGACTATGCATGGCAATTTTTCTTTCTGATCCTACAATTCTGAATTCTTAATGTTTGATTGGTTGCTGTGGATTATTGCACTGTTCGTATTTCCTGTCTTATCTTCTTTTCTGTTGTCACCTCACCAGGTTTGATATCCGATGTAACACCGTATTACCTGGATTTATTGCCACACCGATGACTGACAAAGTCCCACAGAAAGTCCTGGACAAAGTGAGATGATGGGAAATTTATCTGTATCTGTTTGTATTTTTCTCTGGTTTCTGACTTTGTTTTGGATCTTTGCCCGCAGTTCGCTGATCTGATTCCATTGGGAAGACTTGGTCAGCCAGAAGGTAAATGACAAACCTTCATCCTAAGTTTCTTTTTATATCCATTTTTCCTCGTTTGCTTTCATTTTTCAGTTTCAGCTCATTTTTAATAAAGTGCAAAAAGTGCAGTGCTAAAACATTAGTAGTAAAGTAAAGAGAAAGTGAGAGCTCTGTAAGTAGCAGCTGTAACACTAAAAGGTAACCAATAATACAACCTCAATAATAGTCAAATAAGAAAGTGCAGCACTTAAAATTATATATATATGTATTAGAAATAGTCCACATAAAATAAAAAGTAAATAATAAATATATTAAATGAATGCCGGCTAAACTGTATTAGTCCATAAGTGACAATCTGTGCAAGTATATGGTGAATAGCAGCAATGCTTCAGTACTGGTGCTCCAGAATAGTGGGGTAAGAATACGCACTCACCAGATGCGTAATGATAATACGCATTAAATCAATCAGTGGAGGTCCCCTTTAGAAATCGGATATGAGCCAGGCCAAGGGTAATCTTCCCTCTGGACAGTGGTGGTGCATCAGAAACTGGGTGGTAAAGGATCCAGTCAGCCAGACGTCCCCTTTAAGGGATGGGTGGGTGTAGAAGCCTGTGAAACAAGAACCCCCTCCTCTGGATACTGCGGTGGATCAGGTGGGCTCTATAAATCAATTGCTCCACATAGGGAGACATAAAAAGTGCCCATAGTGTAGTAGGTAATATAAAAAGAATTTATTCCAGAATTTGCAAATTCCATATAGAACCAATATAAAGTGACACAGTGTTTAAAAATGGACTGATCGTCCATAAGCAAGATGGCCGCCGGACCTCCACATGGCTGCGTGACGTCACGGCGTATTGGCTCCTCCATACGCATTTTGTGCGCACGCACGTCTTCATAGGGGATGCTAATGTTGGCATGTTGGCACTTTTTATCTCTCCCTATGTGGAGCAATTGATTTATAGAGCCCACCCGATCCACCGCAGTATCCAGAGGAGGGAGTTCCTGTCTCACAGGCTTCTACACCCACCCATCCCTTAAAGGGGACCTCTGGCTGACTGGATCCTTTACCACCCGGGAGTTTCTAATGCACCACCACTGTCCAGAGGGAGGATTATCCTTGGCCTGGCTCATATCCGATTCCTAAAGGGGACCTCCACTGATTGATTTAATGCGTATTATCATTACGCATCTGGTGAGTGCGTATTCTTACCCCACTATTCTGGAGCACCAGTACTGAAGCATTATATAAATAATATGCTCAGTGATAATAATGAACCTTTCCTCCCAATCTGTGAGTATAATAAAGTCCCAAAGATGAATCAAAAATACCAAAAATTTTAAAAAATCAAATGTCCCTTCAAAATATGTGTTCAGTGATTGTATGTGTCACCATCCACGGATAGTATTCTTTTTTTCCCAACATGGGATCAATAAAAATATGTGATTTTACATATGAGCTACATTGCTTGGGTGTTTATTACCTACTTTGGCAGTCTGCATTCTGCAACTACTACTCTTTTTGCTATTACCTGTGGTCACTCTGCAGCTGAACTTTTCCCCATTATTGACTTATTTTGTCTTGTTTCACACGGGAAGATTTACTAAAACTGGTGCACTCAGAATCTGGTGTGTGATAGTCAATCAGCTTCTAACTCCCTGGTCTCCTCCTCCCATGCCCGACTCCAGGACTTCTCCAGGTCTTCCCCCATCCTTTGGAACTCACTACCCCAATCCATCAGACTGTCACCTACCCTCCTCACCTTTAGGCGCTCCCTGAAAACCCATCTCTTCAGGGAAGCCTACCCCGCCCTCACCTAACAGCCGATCTCCTCCACTCCTCCTACCACTCCATCCCCCACAGCCAATTCCTCCTGTACCACTATCCCCTCCCTCCTAGATTGTAAGCTCCAAGGATCAGGGCCCTCGAACCCCTCGTGTATTGTATTGTTACTGTACTGTCTCATGTATTGTCTCCCACTATAATGTACAGCGCTGAGCAAACTTTTTGGCGCTATATAAATACTGTCTAATAATAATTTTAGCTTTCTCACTTAACATTTAAACTTTGGCAATAAAACCTGGAAGCTGATTGGTTTCTACAAAGCTACACCAGTTTTTGAACTCTTCAGTGTTAATAAATTCCCCCCCCCCTTCCCCATACTTCAGTATGGAGACGAACATCCTGGTTGGAGCAGGGCTTTGTTTCTCCATATTGAGCCTCCAGCAAGGAGAACAGTGAGCAGCACAGGAGTGACTTCACCAGATCTCCTGAGACTAGCTGTCAGAGGCAGAAGTGCCTGAGATCTTGCAGTGCAGACATACAGCTATGAGGCTGTAGGCACAGGAGTGCCTAGGCACACTCATATACCAGGAAGTGCCCTGCTATTTTTTAGGAGGTATGGTACATTTTCAGCATGCAGCTTAAGCATGATTAGCAATTCTAAATGTATGTTCAGGTCCATTTTAAAGATGGTACAATTGGGCTTTAGGACTGACGGGTTCATGTTTACAGGCATGTCACGTGTCAGTTTACATCATGTGCTCAGGGGTTTGTTCACTGCATGTGGAGTTGACTCCCATGAGGAATAATGGGGTTGTGATGAAAATGCCCCCATTTCTCTGAATTCAGCTGTTCCTGTCACTGCTTATAATACAGTGTTAAAGTTGTCCACTGCTTTTCTAGATATCGCAGATGTCTGTGCGTTCCTGGCTTCGAATGACAGTAGATATATTACGGGAACAAGTATTGAAGTGACAGGTAATAACCAATCAGAGTTTGTGATTCAAGTAATTGTTTAGCCATTTTAAACTGTTAAAACTAGTCACACCAAAGCATGGATGCCTGTCATTACCTTTAATACATAGAAAACCTTTTCCTTGTGCCCCTCTCTGAAACCAGTTTGACTATGTCAGTAGAGACTTGACTTTCCCAACATCTAGGTCAATCCATGCTCAATTTCCTGCAGCCTGTCCAATTAGAGCATGTAGATCGCACCTTACTACTTTTTTTAAATGTACTGCAACCGGATCGCATGGTACTTTTGTACCATGCAATTCAGTGCAGGTAAATGCACTGCGTTTGCGACCCGAATTTGTTGTTGTGTTGTTAACTTTTCACTGACGCCTACTGCAGATCGCAAGGGCACTGCAATTGGAATGCGGTGTGGGAAACCATATGGGAACTTAGGTTTCCCCACACAGCAATCTAGTGTGAACAGGCCCCCTAAAGTGGTTCTAAAGTTATTTATTTACTGGGCATGCCCCGTTCTACAGAGCCATATCTACAGAAATACCTAAATACCTACATGTCAGTCAATAGGTGCTCTGTCTGGGTCTTGCTGGGTTTACCCTCTTGTGCTCAGCTTTTTATCACAGCCGTGAGTGAGAGGATCATTGGATGGCTGGAGGTGTTGGCTCCTTGAACCTAGAAAACTGTCCAAGCCATCCAGCAACATACCCAATGTCCTATGCTGGGATGCTTGACTTACAGTTGCAAGAAAAAGTATGTGAACCCCTTGGGATTACGTGGAGTTTTGGAGGATGGGTGATGCAACAGGACAATGACCCAAAGCATACAAGTAATTCAACAAAACAATGGCTGCAACAGCACAGAATACGCCTTCTGGAGTGGCCCAGTCAGAGTCCTGACCTCAACCCGATTGAAATGCTGTGGCATGACCTTAAGAGAGCGATTCACACCAGACATCCCAAGAATATTGCTACACTGAAACAGTTTTGTGAAGAGGAGTGGTCCAAAATGACTCCAGATCGTTGTGCAGGTCTGATCTGCAACTACAGGAAACGTTTGGTTGAGGTTATTGCTGCCAAAGGAGGGTCAACCAGTTATTAAGTCCAAAGGTTCACATACTTTTTCCTCCCTGCACTGTGAATGTTTACATGTTCTGTGCAATTAAACCATGGCAACATCTAATGTTTGTGTAGTATTATGTTCAGCAGACTGTGTTCTTCTATTGTTGTGACTTAGATGACGTTCAGAGCACATTTTATGCCCAATTCATGCAAAACTCCACGTAATCCCAAGGGGTTCACATACTTTTTCTTACAACTGTACAATGACAATGTATTATAGCTCAATTACATGGAATAGCCAGCACACTGCCCATGTAACTATAAAATGCACTGCAGTCAAGGACAAGGCACATAGCATCCATCAATGTTTCATGGCCATGGAGGACCTCTTCCTCAAGTTGATAGCAAGCTGAGAGATAGGAGCTAGATGTCTGTGGACTTGATATCACCTTGAGAAAGGGGCCCATCATTGTCAAGAAGAGGGTCCCTTGTGGCTCCTGAAACATGCCTCAAGGCTATCGCCTTAAAGGATAAGTCCACCTTTGGAACCATGTTACGTGTTCCATTTGTTTTTAGGGTGGAACATGTAACATGTTCCCATAGCTGCAGCTGTGCCTGCCGCCCCCCCTCCCTTGATAGACAGTACGGGGAGAAGTCTCCCCGTACTATCTGTCAAATTTGAAAACAGCGCGGACGTGCGGGGCTCCGCCCACACGGCCACGTCATATGAACTTCCGTGAATGAAGGAACTGCAAGTCCCGACAGCCTTAGTGGCTGGGGGTTTGTAATTTTCAATGAATTACCACTTTAGGGGGTCTGTTCACACTAGATTGCTGTGCGGGGAAACCTGAGTTCCCATATGGTTTCCCACACCCCATTCCAATTGCAGTGCCCCTGCGATCTGCAGTAGGCGTCAGTGAAAAGTTAACAACACCCCAAATTCAGCTCGCAAACGCAGCGCAGTTCATTGGTAGTTCAGTGAAGCCTCCTGTCAGAATATCTGCTTGCTCGTACATCCCATACACACTGTACATCCTGTACGGCCAAGCAGATATTCTGACAGGTCTGCAGGAGATCTGCATGGCATCAGAGATCTACTGATCACTGGTGCAATGCTTTCCAGTCTCCTGTAGACAAAAATAAAAAATGCACATTTTTTTACCTGCCAAAAATGTGCATCTATTATTTTTGTCTAAAAGGTGCACTTATCCTTTAAGGGATGCTGTCACCCCATAAGGTGATCGCAATGTAACCGATACCTAGCTCCTGTCTGTTGCCTTGCTATCACCCTCAGAATAAGGGGTCCCCTGTGGCCCCTAAATGTCATCGGATACTTTGTGCCTTTCTATCTTTTTAATGTGAACACTTCTGCATTCAGAACTAAGTTTTATGGTATGTGGGTAGCACGCTGACTATTTCTTGTAATTGATCTTTAAACCTCAGGCCACCTTAGGTGATTGGACTGGTTCACTTTAAAGGACCACAGCCCCTTTGGTACAACTGTCATTAAATTATTTCCCCTTCCCAACCCCTCTAAATGCAAGCTACCAGCTCACAAACGTACCTTACTCCTCCATCCAGCATTCTTTGTATTGTAACCCTTACGGGCACCACACAGGCCTCCATCAAAAAATGTTCACTTGTTAGTGCACATGCACATTGTGGTCCCATTTGGCCTATGGATGAGCTGTACTTTGTTGGACCCTGAAGGCTCCCTTGAGTTTGGCTTACACGCAGGGCTTGTTTTCAGTAGGAATTTCGGGGAACACAGTTCTGGCACCTCCAGCACTGAATGTATGTAATGGCAAGGGGTGCTGGGGTGTGATGGAGTATCTATTGTTGCTGGCTACAGGGAATCTATTGTCACTGGAGGGGATCTATTTTTTGCAGGGAACTATTGTTGCTGGTGGGGGATCTGTTGTTGCTGTGGGGGAGTCTTATGTTGCTGGGGGATAGTTGTTGCTGAGAGGGATCTGTTGCTGAGGGAGAGGTCTTCTGTTGCTTGCTGCTGGAGGGTCTATTGATGCTGGCTGCTGGGGGATCTATTGTCACTGGAGGGGATCTATTTTTACAGGGAACTATTGTTGCTGATGGGGGATATAGTGTTGCTGGGGGAGTCTTATGTTGCTGGGGAGCAGTTTTTGCTGAGAGGGATCTACTGCTGAGGGAGAGGTCTTCTGTTGCTGGCTGCTGGGGGATCTATTGTCACTGAGGGAATCTATTTTCGAAGGTAACTTTTGTTGCTGGTGGGGGATCTATTGTTGCTGGGGGGTCTTATGTTGCTGGGGGTCAGTTGTTGCTGGGAGGGATCTATTGCTGAGGGAGAGGTCTTCTGTTGCTGGCTTCTGGGGGATCTATTGTCACTGAGGGAATCTATTTTTGAAGATAACTATTGTGGTGGTGGTGGATCTATTGTTGCTGGGGGAGTCTTATGTTGTTGGGGGTCAGTTGTTGCTGGGAGGGATCTATTGCTGAGGGAGAGGTCTTCTGTTGCTGGCTGCTGGAGGATCTATTGATGCTGGCTGCTGGGGTATCTATTGTCACTGAGGGAATCTACTTTTGCGGGGAACTATTGTTCCTGGTGGGGGGCCTATTCTTGCTGTGGGGAAGTCTTATGTTGCTGGGGGTCATTTGTTGCTGAGAGGGATCTACTGCTGAGGGAGAGGTCTTCTGTTGCTGGCTGCTGGGGGATCTATTGTCACTGGGGGAATCTATTTTTGAAGGTAACTATTGTTGCTGATGGGGGATCTATTGTTGCTGGGGGAGTCTTATGTTGCTGGGGGTCAGTTGTTGCTGAGAGGGATCTATTGCTGAGGGAGAGGTCTTCTGTTGCTGGCTGCTGGAGGATCTATTGATGCTTGGGTATCTATTGTCACGAAGGGAATCTATTTTTGAAGGAAACTATTGTTGCTGGTGGGGGATATATTGTTGCTGGGGGAGTCTTATGTTGCTGGGGTTCAGTTGTTGCTGAGAGGGATCTATTGCTGAGGGAGAGGTCTTCTCTTGCTGGCTGCTGGAGGGTCTATTGATGCTGGCTTCTGGGAGATCTGTTGCTGCTGCAGGGTGTCTAATGTTGCTGGGGTGGTATATTGTTGTGAATTTCAATTGTAGGGGTGAAGCCAAGGGATGGTGCTCATAAGTGCATAGGGGGCGGAGACAAGAGGTGATGTAGAACGGGGGAGTTCCTGCACCTATTCCCAGAAAAAAAAGCCCTGCTTACAAATAGGAATAAATGAAAGACCCAATAGGGGCATGTTCACTGGAAAGGTTCTACAGATTTCGACAGGACCAAACCGCTGGTCTGACGAGGAAGGAAAATATTTATGCAGCTGGAGAACAGATTAAAGGGCAATTGTGTGAATGGTAGAGTTGTCCTTTAGTTCCATTTCTCTATGTATTATTTTATTACTTCTAGAACACTTTACATTGTATACAGTATTGGTCCAGACGGATGTAGTGATGATTGTTCTTTTATTCCTGTTTTCTCCAGGCGGACTGTATTTATGATCGTCCTTGGATCGTCCTTGGTTCCTTCAGTACCCATGGAGCAGCAGTTAGACCTCTGTGTCTACCCTACAGTTCTGAAATCCTGCTCTGTGGCCTGGAGAAGCTTCTTGTAAGAAGAGAGGAACTACCGCCTATATGAAGAGAGCCTTGAAATCTTTTATGTATACTATTCAGAGAGAAGACCACATGCAAATTATATTTTTTTAGCTCTAATTTCATAACCTACAATATAAATGATGTAATTATTATGAAAATAATTGTTGCAGCACTGGAAACGGTTGACATTTGTTTTCTTTTGCCTACTTCTTGGATAGCGATACTCTGGTGTCCTTAGAAAATGCCTGCAGCGCAGATGAAAGCATGCAGGGGATGTGAAATGAATCACTGATGGACAGAGGTCTCAAAGGGTTAAAAAAAAAATCAAGATTTCCATTGAGTTTAAACAAAGATCAGAACTACGTTCCATCCCCAGAACTCTAAACCTGCATGTAAGTTTGTGACGAACTGCCTGACACCCCGGCTGGGTATCTCCTCCAAAGTACAGCTCCCTGCACTCTGGAACCAGAATATAGCACATTTATCCCAAGCATCAGACAGAACCTATGTTGGAGTAAATGAGGACTGACTTTATTAAACATAAATACGGATTTTTATACACTTCAAAAATAGGGGCAGTCCTCACATGAACAATAAAAGCAATTATTACACATTAAGGTAAACTTCCCACAATGGTTAAGTAATGAGGTAAAGTTGACACAAGACTGATCACATCCTGTAGGAACTGTCACGACCCGCGGTCGCCACCACCAACAGGCGACAATCACACAACCGCGACTAACAGTAATACGTCACGCCCACGGCGTCAGACCCCAGACCTTCTCACCAAACTCGTGACCGAAGGGCCGGCCGATCCAAAACCGCGGTGTGACGCGCATAACAAGGCCCCACCCAGCTGCACCCTACACAGCGATTGCCCAGCTAATGGTCTACAATCTGTGCCTGCAGCCTGAATGCGCTTGTTACTGGGTTGGGTTAATTACGCAACTAACCCTTCTACTGCCACCACCACTTTTGTTGGAGACTGGGAAACTCCCGTTATCAAATATACACTATAATGATTGAAATATTGATCTATATAGCACGGCCCGCGGACCTACTATACAGAGATATAACAAACAGTAGCGTCTCTTCAATGGCAGGGATTCGTGAATTGCAAGTAAGCGCTTAGAAACAGTTTAACACTTTCAGAAAGAAATATTTATTTCTAACAGGGTCAAAACAGGTGCGATAAAATATTTACAAAGAGATGTCACAAAAATATATATATATGTATATAAAGACACAGCAAAGAGATAATTAGGAAGGAAATTACAGGGTTGAGTTACTTGCCCATATGCCTGGGTTTGCAAATCCAAGATGCATAGCAGAAAGGTTCTTTGATCTCCTCTGTTACGATGTTGAAAGTCCCTCTTAAGGGGAAGGGGGGGGGGGGGCTCTGACTACACGTTTTGGGAGTGGTCATTGGGGAACTCTAAACTACCAGCTTCATATCCCATGATATGAACCATACAGTTGACCTGAGGAATGGGCATTTACTCTGGTCAGTTTGATAATGTGTGGGCTTACGCCATTTTGGGTGACAAAAGTTACACTTTTTAGTAGATGGCCTGTCTCCACTCTCATGTCTTCCTGGTTGTTCCACGCCATCTGCCAGGAGATAACGTTTGCCTCTCAGGAAGGGAGGAGGGTAGGAATGAGGCTGAGGAATGCCTCAAATAAACAGACAGAGCACGAAAAAGAAGAACTCCGCTTCCAGCTCTGATGAGCTAGTTTGTTACAGGAACCTCCAAGAGAATTAGCAAACAGACAGAAACAATAGATCACTCAAATAACAATGAGAATTCACGCCTAGGAGGCACACAGTGGGGAAGTTACACCATAGGAGAAAGACACAGTAAACACATAACACCTTAAAGAGGAGTTCCAGCTGAAAAAAAAATAAACTCAGCAGCTACAAAAACTGTAGCTGCTGACACTTAAAATACAAAAACTTACCTGTCCCTCGGTCCAGTGGTGTCCTCACCATGGCTGGTTTCACTGGCCGTCTTCTCTCCCTGGTGCTGGCATCTTCAGTCTGGGCACCTGGCTGTGACAGCTTGCAGCTTCACAGCCGGGTGCCCACTGCGCATGCTCGAGAAGCACTGTGCTTTGTGAATGGCCCCGTAGTTTTCAGAAGGCTACGGGGAGAGGAGGGGACAACTTCCACTTCCGATGGCCTAGGCGATCACAGTAGAAGTGGGAGCGGGTACCTGTCAAATTTGGGTACCCCAAAGATGCCAATCCTTAATGGGGAGTGGGGGACAAAGGCTTAAAGTGGAACTTCCCCTTTTGGGTGGAGCTCCGCTTTAAAGTGTGACTGAACCCACAACAGTACAATCAGTCTGTATATGCAGTAAAGCATGCTTGTTATACTCACTGTGGATCCTAAGGGGTTAATCCTCTGCATTGTGTAAAAAGGCTGTTTGATTTTATCTTCTCTGATCCTCCCCTGCTACTTTCCTCAATCAATCTCCTGATAGAACAGAGCCTTGGAGGCAAGCTGCACATGCTTAGTTTGGTGTGTATGGCTAGAGAGGTTTTCTTTGGGAGGATACATATGATCAGCACAGGGCAAATCAGCACTGCCTAGACAGAGGGTCAGGGGTCATGCAGCCTCATAGTACAATCAGGGGGGAAACTCCTCCTACAAGCTATAACCAGTGCTCTGTGGACACTGATGGAAGTCACAAGACTGCTATATACTGCTGATGAGAAAAGGCATTTTGCAGTTTATATTTACTAACATATTTGCATTTCCATGTTCTGTGTACTGTGGGATACCAGATATAGTGGATGCAGGGTCCAGGGAAGACTAGAAATAGTGAATGCAGGGTCCGGGGAGAGTGGATATAGTGAATGCAGGGTCCGGGGAGAGTGGATGTAGTGAATGCAGGGTCCGGGGAGAGTGGATGTAGTGAATGCAGGGTCCGGGGAGAGCGGATGTAGTGAATGCAGGGGCCGGGGAGAGCGGATGTAGTGAATGCAGGGGCCGGGGAGACCGGATATAGTGAATGCAGGGTCCGGGGGGACCAGATGTAGTGAATGCAGGGTCCGGGGAGACCGGATACAGTGAATGCAGGGTATGGGGAGACCGGATATAGTGAATGCAGGGTCCGGGGAGAGTGGATATAGTGAATGCAGGGTCCGGGGAGAGTGGATGTAGTGAATGCAGGGTCCGGGGAGAGCGGATGTAGTGAATGCAGGGTCCGGGGAGAGCGGATGTAGTGAATGCAGGGGCCGGGGAGACCGGATGTAGTGAATGCAGGGTCCGGGGGGACCAGATGTAGTGAATGCAGGGTCCGGGGAGACCGGATACAGTGAATGCAGGGTATGGGGAGACCGGATATAGTGAATGCAGGGTCCGGGGAGACCGGATATAGTGAATGCAGGGTCCGGGGAGACCGGATATAGTGAATGCAGGGTCCGGGGAGACCGGATATAGTGAATGCAGGGTCTGGGGAGACCGGATATAGTGGATGCAGGGTCCGGGGAGACCGGATATAGTGAATGCAGGGTCCGGGGAGACCGGATATAGTGAATGCCGGGTCCGGGGAGAGCAGATATAGTGAATGCAGGGTCCGGGGAGAGCAGATATAGTGAATGCAGGGTTCTGGGTTTAGTAACACTTTAATCAACAGATTACACATAACAAGAGACCACATCATCAGGTTGTTTTGAGCCAATTATAATATTGTGATTTGAGTCTCTGAGTCCAGGAGAGTGTAGGGGTCCTCCAGTTCTCAGAGTTTGTGTGTTTCGGGGGAGCATGGACTTGAACCCGAAATAAAATTACTCCAAAGGTCCCCCAGGCACACACCTCCAATAGGATAGACCCCTCAAACACCAGGGCCCATAGTCAGTAGGCTCCAGCAGCTCCTGTCTCGATTGGGTCCATCACAAAGGTAAAATTCACCCCCTTGCAATCGATCAGCATTCCCCGTGAGCTCTAGTTACATGGCCAGGCCACTCTCTGCTGAATGGAGCTCACAATAAAGTGCACTGGGCATATCTGCTTTGTATTTGTGCCAGTTGAGGGCAGGTTAATCCTTGCTGAGTCGAGAGACATGATACGTGTGTGTGCTAACTTACCGATAGCAGTCATACTTATCCTTGTGCAGGTTGGACATGTGACCAGATTCTACCAGCTCCATGTTTACAGTACCTGGATCCAGTGGCAAATGAAGAAAGGTCCATGAAGACAGACAACCTCATCCACCTTTGGGACAGTCATTGACTATGTTCTCTTCTTACAGTGCAGTTTAAACAGGTACACCACCAGGCAGACTGAAGGTTGTTCATCTACAGATGTTGGCAAATACATTCAACATGCAAAGTGTGGTAGAAGACCCGAAAACTTTGAGGCTCTTTTGTGCCATCAATAAGTTGCCAGTTTTGCTTGGTCCAGCTCCTTCTCAGTACTATTGGTCCCACTGACCAGTAGAAAGGTCCATCAGGAGAAAGGCCCAACCGTGACTTCAGGAACTGCTGTCCCTATGTGCATAATGTAAGGGAGGGTCCTGGATTTTGGGGTGTTCCACAAACTGAGTGTACATGCATGGGCCTCTAGGTTCTTGCTTTAAAGGTTTCAGGGCAAGCGTATGGATTGCAGCTCAGGTTGCTGCTGATTAGAGGGTACATTGAACCTTATGAGCAGTAGTTATACTACTTGAGCCTGTGCTTGCAAACTTCGCTGGAAGACTCAGAGACCGTAGGGATCTACTGTGCCATCAACAAGTTGCTTTTGGTTCTGCTGCTATTGGTGCAGGGGCGGACTGACCATTCGAGCACTCGGGCACTGCCTGAGGGCCCGGGGTCAGTAGGGGGCCCCATGAAATGTCCCTGGTACCTTTTTATAGGCATTTTTGGGTGTGCTTTGAGTGTGGGCAAGGACACAGGGGCCCCATGATCCCCTATTTCCCGGGGGCCCCATGAGTTGTCAGTCCGCCCCTGTATTAGTGTCACTGACCAGTAATAGGTTCCATCAGTAGACAGGCCCAGGGGCAGACTGACAACTCATGGGGCCCCCGGGCAATAGGGGATCATGGGGCCCCTGTGTCCTTGCCCAAACTCAAAAAAGCCTATGAAAAAGGTACTAGGGGCATCTCATGGGGCCCCCTACTGACCCGGGCCCTCGGGCAGTGCCCAAGTTTCCAAATGGTCAGTCCGCCCCTGGACAGGCCCAAGCTTGACTTTAGAATCTGAAGTCCCAATGTGTAGAAAAGGGTGCCCTGGTTTGTTTCCCAACTAATGCAGGCCATAGATGGTTCGAAAATCAGACGATTTTTCATCCGAAAGAAAAATCGTCCGATTTTCGGACCGTTAGTGGGTTAATTCGTCGGCAGTAAGGAATGTATACCCTTACCAATATTCCAAAAAACAGAAGCTTTTATATCTTTCAAAAAAAGTTTTTGGGAATATTGGTAAGGGTATGCATTCCTTACTGTATTTAGAAGTGTCACAGTGTTTGTTTGAGTATGAGCACTGAAGAGTGATTCACATTCACAGTTGTATTTTACTGTTTGGATTCACAGTTTTTTTTACTTTGTTCACTTTTTCACTGATTATTAATGTGATTGGGTATTCACTGGAATGAAGTCACTATAATTTATAATTGTTTAATTTAAAAAGATAATACACTATGTGATATTTTTCTTTTTTTTTTTGAGGAATATTACCGGGGATAGTTTCTGAAAGATTTTTTTGAACACATTATCACTCGAGAAGGATTTGATCTAATTTTGGACTTATAGGGTTTGGACTGCACGCAGGGGCGGACTGACAACTCCTGGGGCCCCCGGGCAATAGGGGATCATGGAGCCCCTGTGTCCTTGCCCAAACTCAAAAAAGCCTATGAAAAAGGTACCAGGGGCATCTCATGGGGCCCCCTACTGACCCCGGGCCCTCGGGCAGTGCCTGAGTTTCCAAATGGTCAGTCCGCCCCTGACTGCACGTACTTATTTATTATTGAGGACTTATAGCATCTTCTGTTTATTAATTTTTGTACATCTTTTGGGGTAAAAGTGTTGATGGTGCTGTGGGGAATTGTGTTTATATAATTTTATTTAGTGGTTTTTGATTTTATTTTTATTCATTATTTAAAATAGTTTATATATATATAAAAAAAAAAATAGTAACAGTCATATTCTTTTAAAGCAGCACTGCTTTATTGATCCATTTTGTCATTATCCAAAATAGTATACTTTTGCATTTATTTATTTATTTTTTAAGCATAGTCTCTTTTGTTTATAAAAATATTATGTTTGTTTACAATATAAAATGTGAACTTTACATTGTGTACATATATTTACAAAAAAATATTGTTAGAAAATGGTACAGACCTTCCATATAGAAGACATAATTGACCACAACATCCACAATATGTACAATCACATTGTATAATGTATGTCAAGACTATACAATTTCCTTAAGTGTTATGAGCAAGATTGACTAAAAACCATATAATAGGAGGTCACATCTTAACAGCAATTTCACTTGTATAAGTATGCTTGTCAAAGCACCCCATAGCTGATAAAATGACTTCATATTATAGTTATTTTAGTAAATGAAAATCAAAAATCCTAAAGGAAATTGTATAATGTATGGACAGCCATTAATGCAACGTTTGTTTCAGACCAGCACAAAACAGATGTTAGCATACCAAAAAAGTTAGAACAGTATGTTCTACATAACATTTTTAAAACACAAACTGTCCAGGATAATAAATGACTTGACTGAAATCAGTTTGCAAAATATTCAGAGAAAAGGTTGTGGACATGTAATGTACAAGACATCCTTTGCCCAAACCTAGAAATATATAAAAATGCAGCGCTTAAATAAATGTAATAAATATAATAAAGTGTGAGTGTGACTGAGCGCAAATTGATGTGACAGTGATAGTGTCTTAATAAAGATAAAAATTATATATTGACGTCACAGTATTAAGCACAATATATCACATAAATGCAAATGACATGAGTCCATTTAATGGATTGCAATTGCGTCAGTGATTCAGATAGGAAGATATCGATCGATCCTATTCAACTTCCATCACATAATCCGATGCTCGTGACTTCCGTGAAAAGCAATATAGGGTGTGCTTGCACTCACCAGACGTAAATCCTAAATACGCGTGTAGTAAAAGGGAACTGGTGGCCATATGGAACCCGGTGGAGATGTGGTATTCAAACACCACTCCTAACATCCAGGGATATTCTCCAGACCCTCTTGGTTAATAGGAACCAGAGGCGGACTGACCATTTGGAAACTCGGGCACTGCCCGAGGGCCCCGGGGTCAGTAGGGGGCCCCATGAGATGCCCCTGGTACCTTTTTCATAGGCTTTTTTGAGTTTGAGCAAGGACACAGGGGCCCCATGATCCCCTATTGCCCAGGGGCCCCATGAGTTGTCAGTCCGCCCCTGATAGGAACCGCTCACACGTGAAGCTAACGCTCAGCATCAGGTAAGTACAGCATCCAAATGAAATCCACCTGTTTCTTCTGCTTGCTTGTGGATCCGGAAGAGAGAAGTTCTTGCGGTTAGTGAGGTGGCTTTGTTTAAGGATTTCATTTGGATGTTGTACTTACCTGATGCTGAGCGTTAGCTTCACGTGTGAGCGGTTCCTATTAACTAAGAGGGTCCAATAAAAGGTCTGGAGAATATCCCTGGATGTTAGGAGTGTAGTTTGAATACCACATCTCCACCAGGTTCCAGATGGCCACTAGTACCAGGGGCGGACTGACCATTTGGAAACTCGGGCACTGCCCGAGGGCCCGGGGTCAGTAGGGGGCCCCATGAGATGCCCCTGGTACCTTTTTCATAGGCTTTTTTTATTTTGGGCAAGGACACAGGGGCCCCATGATCCCCTATAGCCCAGGGGCCCCATGAGTTGTCAGTCCGCACCTGACCAGTACCCTTATACTACATGCGTACAGGGGCGGACTGACCATTCGAGAACTCGGGCACTGCCCGAGCGCCCGGGGTCAGTAGGGGGCCCCATGAGATGCCCCTGGTACCTTTTTCATAGGCTTTTTTGATTTTGGGCAAGGACACAGGGGCCCCATGATCCCCTATTGCCCAGGGGCCCCATGAGTTGTCAGTCCGCCCTGACCAGTACCCTTATACTACACGCGTATTTAGGATTTATGTCTGGTGAGTGCAAGCACACCCTATATTGCTTTTCACAGAAGTCACGAGCACCGGATTATGTGATGGAAGTTGAATCGGATCGATCGATATCTTCCTATCTGAATCACTGACGCAATTGCAATCCATTAAATGGACTCATGTCATTTGCATTTATGTGATATATTGCGCTTAATACTGTGACGTCAATATATAATTTTTGTCTTTATTAAGACACTATCACTGTCACATATTAGCGCATCAACTTGCGCTCAGTCACACTCACACTTTATTATATTTATTACATTTATTTAAGTACTGCATTTTTATATATTTCTAGGTTTAAGGGTTTTAGAGGTTTCCTTATGCTAGCTGCTTATACCCAGGACTGAAAAGCGCTCGCTTTAGGTTTACATTTAGATCATTTGCCCACAGGGGCGGACTGACCATTTGGAAACTCGGGCGCTGCCCGAGGGCCCGGGGTCAGTAGGGGGCCCCATGAGATGCCCCTGGTACCTTTTTCATAGGCTTTTTTGAGTTTGGGCAAGGACACAGGGGCCCCATGATCCCCTATTGCCCGGGGGCCCCATGAGTTGTCAGTCCGCCCCTGGACTGAACGGATACATAAATGGGGACCAGGGGCGGACTGACCATTTGGAAACTCGGGCGCTGCCCGAGGGCCCGGGGTCAGTAGGGGGCCCCATGAGATGCCCCTGGTACCTTTTTCATAGGCTTTTTTTTGAGTTTGGGCAAGGACACAGGGGCCCCATGATCCCCTATAGCCCAGGGGCCCCATGAGTCAGTCCGCCCCTGTTTGCCCAAACCTAATTGCTGACATAACTGTAATCAATTTGTGACATATTCAGAGAAAAGGTTTTAGACAATCAATGTACAAGACATCCTTTGCCAAAACCTAATTGCTGACATAACTGTAATCAGTTTGTAAAAAAAAACAGAAAAGTTTGTAGATAGGCAATGCACAAAACATCATTGACCAAAACCTCAGTGCTGACCAGGGGCGGACTGACAACTCATGGAGCCCCCCGGGCAATAGGGGATCATGGGGCCCCTGTGTCCTTGCCCACACTCAAAGCACACCCAAAAAAGCCTATAAAAAGGTACCAGGGGCATCTCATGGGGCCCCTTACTGACCCTGGGCCCTCGAGCAGTGCTCGAGTTGTCAAATGGTCAGTCCGCCCCTGGTGCTGACATGAATGAAAGTTTAAAAACAATTGTCAGAGAAAAAGGTTTCAATGTACAAGACATCCTTTGCCAAAACCTAATTGCTGACATGACGTGAATCAGTTAGTGAAATATTCAGAGAAAAAGGTTAGACATTCAATGTACAAGACCTTATTAGCAAAAATAACAATGTGCACAATCGCATTGTATCTACTGGCCATACATCATGCAATTTCCTTATCGATTTAGTTTAAGATTTACTATAAACCATATAATGTGATCACTCCATTACACCATTTTTATTTATAAAATGGAAATCAGATTATAATTTATTAAATCTTAATCATAAATCCTAAGCAAAATTGTATAATGTATGGCCAGTCTGTAATGGAAAGTCCTCTTCAGATAAGCACATAGCATATCAAAAAACGTAGAACAGTAGGTTATAATTTTTACAAACCTGTTCAGGCAAATACAAGACATGATTCAAATCCGTTTGCAAAGTGTATCCAATACTGTATTGATCCTGAATTGCAAGGTGGTCAAAGCATCTCTCATGTCCCCAATCTGGGTGTTAAAAGCCATTAATTCTGCTGTAAGTTTTTGTGTGGTACACCTGTTAAGTCCTGTAGAATCCGGATTTCCTGTTAATACAATTGTGAATTATTAAAAATGTATGTATTCACACAGATGAATGTAAGTATAGATGAATGTATACAGTTGCAAGAAAAAGTATGTGAACCCCTTGGGATTACGTGGAGTTTTGCATGAATTGGGCATAGAATGTGCTCTGAACATCATCTAAGTCACAACAATAGAAGAACACAGTCTGCTGAACATAATACTACACAAACATTAGATGTTGCCATGGTTTAATTGCACATAACATGTAAACATTCACAGTGCAGGGAGGAAAAAGTATGTGAGGCCCTAGCTTAATGACTTCTCCCAGAGCTAATTGGAGCCAGGAGTGAGCCAACCTTGACTCCAATCAGTGTGATGATATTGGATGTGTTGCTGACAGCTGTCCTGCCCTTAAAAAACACACACCTGTTTTGGGTTTACTGGTTTCAAGAAGCACTGTCTGATGTGAACCATGCCTCGCAGAAAAGAGATCTCAGAAGACCTACAATCAAGAATTGTTGACTTGCATGAAGCTGGAAAGGGTTACAAAAGTATCTCCAAAAACCTTGATGTTCATGTGTCCATGGTAAGACAGACTGTCTACAAATGGAGAAAGTTTAGCACTGTTGCTACTCTCCCTAGGCGTGGTCGTCCTGTAAAAATGACTGCAAGAGCACAGCGCAGAATGCTGCATGAGGTAAAGAAGAATCCCAGAGAGTCAGCTAAAGACCTATGTCTATTATGTTCAGCAGACTGTGTTCTTCTATTGTTGTGACTTAGATGACGTTCAGAGCACATTTTATGCCCAATTCATGCAAAACTCCACGTAATCCCAAGGGGTTCACATACTTTTTCTTGCAACTGTATATATGAATACTTACCAGAACTTGTGCTATTGACTGGATCCTCCTCAGCAACAGGTATAATCAGTATTACTTCCTCTGAATCTTCAGCTGGGTCATCCATAACCTGTTTTTCTATATCCTCACAGACAGATTCCTCTTTATCAGCGTTCTTCTTGCGTTCCCCTGTGTTAAAGTATTTTAAATGAATCAATACAGCAATGAAGTTCTATTGTCTGCTTACTTTAATACTAATTAACATAATTAAATATATCATGTTTGAGGTCTCCCAGGTAAAATAATCACATCACACTTAATTTGATTACCACACCTTTTACCCACTACCTTCCTAATTAGCACCAGAAAAGCAGCACATTTCATGAAGAGGCATAGCACATGACAGGTCCCAGAAGGCTCCGGGCCATTCACAAAACGCAGCGTTTCTTGCGCATGCGCAGTGGGCACCCGGCTGTCACAGAAGCCGCCACGGGAAAAAGAAGGAAGGACAACTCCGCAGAAGTGGGAGCGGGTATCTGTCAAATTCAGGTACCCGCTCCCCCTCCCTCCCCAAAGGTCTGCAGTCTCTGGTAATCTCCTTTACTGTCTGCAGTCTCTGGTCATCCCCTGCACTGTCTGCAGTCTCTGGTCATCTGTACTATGTCCGCAGTCTCTGGTCGTTCCCTGTACTATGTCCGCAGTCTCTGGTCATCCCCTGTACTATGTCCGCAGTCTCTGGTCGTTCCCTGTACTATGTCCGCAGTCTCTGGTCATTCCCTGTACTATGTCCGCAGTCTCTGGTCATTCCCTGTACTGTGCCCGCAGTCTCTGGTCATCCCCTGTACTGTGCCCGCAGTCTCTGGTCATCCCCTGTACTGTGCCCGCAGTCTCTGGTCATCCCCTGTACTGTGCCCGCAGTCTCTGGTCATCCCCTGTACTGTGCCCGCAGTCTCTGGTCATCTCCTGTACTGTGCCCGCAGTCTCTGGTCATCTCCTGTACTGTGTCCGCAGTCTCTGGTCATCCCCTGTACTGTGTCTGCAGTCTCTGGTCATCCCCTGTGTCTGCAGTCCATTGGTTCAGAATATTTTTTTTCTTGTTTTTCTCCTCTAAAACCTAGGTGCGTCTTTATAGCGAAAAATACAGTATATATTTTTCCATTGAAGTAAATACTCACTTTTCCTGATAATTTTTCTTATATTCTTGAACTGATCAGCCTCCCTTAACTTCAGATCAGACCATCTTTTTCTCAGTTGGTCCTTTGTGCGTTTAACTCCATATTTCCTCCAAAGGACTTTAAGGATTTTGCTCATTATTGCATCCTTCCTTTGATTGGTGTTATTGTAAACTTGGAGCTTGCAGTCATAATCCTTCCTGAGCAGGATTCTCACCATCTCCACCATCTCATCCAAAGACATGTTGCTGGCCTTTCTTTTTTTGTCTCTTCCACTTTCCTGCTGCTGAGATCCTTCATGCTCACTGGATGTGCTTTTGTCCTGTTGCTCCTCCATCTTGTCCCCACAAAGAGAGGAAGGAAGGAGAGGGGAGGACTTTATAGTGTGAAAGGGCGGAAACAGTGTACTTCATTTCGTTGGTGGGAACGTTCTTTCTTCAGAACGACAGTTGCTTATGAGGGAAGTCTATACGGAATGACAATTCAACGATCTTTCTCCGGAAATACGAGCTTTTTGTAACAACATGACAAAAACAACTCATCGTTTCCTGCAGGCACTGTAGAGTGAGGGAGGGTGTCAAAGGTTACAAAATGACATTGAGAAATGTTTATAGTTATGCAGCATGTTGCAAGTTATTATTATTATTATACAGGATTTATATATTATTATTATTATACAGGATTTATATATTATTATTATTATTATACAGGATTTATATATTATTATACAGGATTTATATATTATTATTATTATTATACAGGATTTATATATTATTATTATTATTATTATACAGGATTTAAATATTATTATTATTATTATACAGGATTTATATATTATTATTATTATTATTATTATACAGGATTTATATAGCGCCAACAGTTTGCTCAGCAAAGTGTTTCCTGTCTCATGTGCTGGGCGCTGTGTATAATTTAAACCAGGGGTCCTCAAACTTTTTAAACAGGGGGCCAGTTCTCTGTCCCTCAGACCGTTGGAGGGCCGGACTATAGTTTTAAAAAACAAAACTATGGTCATCTCCTGTAGTGTGTCCGCATTTGTTCAGAGACTGCGGACATACAACAATGGCGGGAATACTGGGCCGGCCGCTCTATAAGACACACAGACATTTCCCCCCAAGTGTGTCTTATGGAGCGAAAAAGTGTCCCATCATTGGTGTCAGTGGGAGGAATAGTGTCCCTACGTTGGTGTCAGTGGGAGGAATAGTGTCCCATCGTTGGTGTCAGTGGGAGGAATAGTGTCCCATCATTGGTGTCAGTGGGAGCAATAGTGCCCCATCGTTGGTGTCAGTGGGAGGAATAGTGCCCCATCATTGGTGTCAGTGGGAGGAATAGTGCCCCATCTTTGGTGTCAGAGGGAGGAATAGTACCTCATCATTGGTGTCAGTGTGTGGAATAGTGCCCCATCGTTGGTGTCAGTGGGAGGAATAGTGCCCCATCGTTGGTGTCAGTGGGAGGAATAGTGCCCCATCGTTGGTGTCAGTGGGAGGAATAGTGCCCCATCATTGGTGTCAGTGGGAGGAATAGTGCCCCATCGTTGGTGTCAGTGGGAGGAATAGTGCCCCATCGTTGGTGTCAGTAGGAGGAATAGTGCCCCATCGTTGGTGTCAGTGGGAGGAATAGTGCCTCATCGTTGGTGTCAGTGGGAGGAATAGTGCCCCATCATTGGTATCATTGAGAGGAATAGTGCCCCATCATTGGTGTCAGTGGGAGGAATAGTGCTCCATCATTGGTGTCAGTGGGAAGAATCATGCCCCATCATTGGTATCAGTGGGAGAAATAGTGCCCCATCATTGGTGTCAGCATGAGGAATAGTGTCCCATCGTTGGTGTCAGTGGGAGGAATAGTGTCCCATCATTGGTGTCAGTGGGAGCAATAGTGCCCCATCATTGGTGTCAGTGGGAGCAATAGTGCCCCATCGTTGGTGTCAGTGGGAGGAATAGTGCCTCATCATTGGTTTCAGTGGGAGGAATAGTGCCCCATCATTGGTGTCAGTGGGAGGAATAGTGCCCCATCATTGGTGTCAGTGGGAGGAATAGTACGTCATTGGTGCCAGTGGGGGGGGGGGAATAGTGCCTCATCATTGGTGTCAGTGGGAGGAATAGTACGTCATTGGTGCCAGTGGGGGGGGGAGGAATAGTGCCCCATCGTTGGTGTCAGTGGGGGGTGGAATAGTGCCCCATCGTTGGTGTCAGTGGGGGGGGATAGTGCCCCATCGTTGGTGTCAGTGGGGGGGGGGAATAGTGCCCCATCGTTGTTGTCAGTGGGGGGGGTGGAATAGTGCCCCATCGTTGGTGTCAGTGGGGGGGGATAGTGCCCCATCGTTGGTGTCAGTGGGGGGGGGAATAGTGCCCCATCGTTGGTGTCAGTGGGGGGGGGAATAGTGCCCCATCGTTGGTGCCAGTGGGGGGGGAGGAATAGTGCCCCATCTTTGGTGTCAGTGGGGGGTGGAATAGTGCCCCATCGTTGATGTCAGTGGGGGGGGGAATAGTGCCCCATCGTTGGTGCCAGTGGGGGGGGGGAGGAATAGTTCCCCATCGTTGGTGTCAGTGGGGGGTGGAATAGTGCCCCATCGTTGATGTCAGTGGGGGGGGAATAGTGCCCCATCGTTGGTGCCAGTGGGGGGGGGAGGAATAGTTCCCCATCATTGGTGTCAGTGGGGGGTGGAATAGTGCCCCATTGTTGATGTCAGTGGGGGGGGAATAGTGCCCCATCGTTGGTGCCAGTGGGGGGGGGGAGGAATAGTTCCCCATCGTTGGTGTCAGTGGGGGGTGGAATAGTGCCCCATCGTTGATGTCAGTGGGGGGGGAATAGTGCCCCATTGTTGGTGCCAGTGGGGGGGGGGAGGATTAGTTCCCCATCGTTGGTGTCAGTGGGGGGTGGAATAGTGCCCCATCGTTGATGTCAGTGGGGGGGGAATAGTGCCCCATCATTGGTGTCAGTGGGAGGAATAATGCCCCATCATTACTATCAGTGACACCAATGATGGGGCACTATTCCTCCCACTGACAGCAATGACACTTAACTAGCCAACCCCTGTTCCAGCATGGTGCTGCTGCAGCCAGCATACCTGGTTGTAGCAGTACCATCTGCACGGCACACTTACCGGGTAGTCAGCTGTCCTCCTTCCTTCACTCTGGCCTCTCCCTCCCTTGATTTTCGCGGGGCCACTCAGCTCCGCCTCCTCGCCGGTGATTGGCCGTCTGTGTGCCTTTCCTGAGCTACAGTACTGGCGCCCAATCACCGGTGAGGAGGCAGAGCCAAGCGGCAGCGCGGACATGGAGTGAGGGAGCGGCCGGAGTGAAGGAGCAGCGCATCCTGGACTGGATCGTCGTGGGACTGGGACCGGAGCCAGGTAAGAGACAGCAGCCCCCTGCCCACCCCTGTACTTGGTGTCCCCTGCCGGCGTGCCGGATGAGTGTGCTCGGCGGGCCGTAGTTTGAGGACCCCTGATTTAAACTATTGTAACAGCATAAGCATAATGTGTTTTATTTTTTACAACATATATTTGGACATCATTTTAAAAATGTTCTCTTCTTTTTTTTACAGAAATGGCACAGAAATTCACCTCTGTTGTTTTTTTTTGCCTCAGTTTCTAAACATGTTTAGAGAAATGCCATGTGTGTGGAAGGTCAAATCAAAGGATTATTCAGATAGATTGAGGCGTGATGAGGCTATTACAAAATGAATTGAGTTATGCAAAACAGTGTGCCCACAGGCTGATGAGAATGATGTCAAAAACAAAATAGCCAACCTGCGCACAGTGTTTAAAAAAGAGCTTAATAAAATTGATAATTCAAAAAAATCTGGTGCTGGGACAGATTATTATTTATTATTATTATTATTATTATTATTATAGAGGATTTATATATTGCCAACAGCTTGCTCAGGGCTTTACATTATACTGGGAGACAATACAGTAACAAAACAGATCAATACAAGAGGGATAGGAGGGCCCTGATCCTTGGAGCTTACAATCTAGGAGGGAGGGGTTAATGGTACAATAGGTAATAACTGTGGGGGATGGAGTGGTTGGAAGAGTAGAGGATTCCAGAATTAGCAGAGGGCGGGATAGGCTTCCCTGAAGAGATAGGTTTTCAGTGATCACCTAAAAGTCAGTAGAGTAGGCGATAGTCTGATAGATTGAGGTAGGGAGTTCCAGAGGATGGGGGAAGCCCTGGAGAAGTCCTGGAGACAAGCATGGGAGGAGGAGACAAGGGAGCTAGAGAGTACTAGGTCTTGCAAGGAGCGGAGAGTACGGTTTGGGTGATATTTAGAGACAAGATCGATTATGTAATTTGGGGCAGTGTTATGAACGGCTTTATATGTCAGTGTTAGTGTTTTGAATTTTATCTGTTGGGCAATGGGAAGCCAATGGAGGGATTGGCAGAGAGGGTGGAGGACAATGAGTGGAGGCCAGTGGAGGGATTGGCAGAGAGGGGTGGAGGACACTGAGTGGAGGCCAGTGGAGGGATTGGCAGAGAGGGGTGGAGGACACTGAGTGGAGGCCAGTGGAGGGATTGGCAGAGAGGGGTGGAGGACACTGAGTGGAGGCCAGTGGAGGGATTGGCAGAGAGGGGTGGCGGACACTGAGTGGAGGCCAGCGGAGGGATTGGCAGAGAGGGGTGGCGGACACTGAGTGGAGGCCAGCGGAGGGATTGGCAGAGAGGGGTGGCGGACACTGAGTGGAGGCCAGCGGAGGGATTGGCAGAGAGGGGTGGAGGACACTGAGTGGAGGCCAGCGGAGGGATTGGCAGAGAGGGGTGGAGGACACTGAGTGGAGGCCAGCGGAGGGATTGGCAGAGAGGGGTGGAGGACACTGAGTGGAGGCCAGCGGAGGGATTGGCAGAGAAGGGTGGAGGACACTGAGTGGAGGCCAGCGGAGGGATTGGCAGAGAAGGGTGGAGGACACTGAGTGGAGGCCAGCGGAGGGATTGGCAGAGAGGGGTGGAGGACACTGAGTGGAGGCCAGCGGAGGGATTGGCAGAGAGGGGTGGAGGACACTGAGTGGAGGCCAGCGGAGGGATTGGCAGAGAGGGGTGGAGGACACTGAGTGGAGGCCAGCGGAGGGATTGGCAGAGAGGGGTGGAGGACACTGAGTGGAGGCCAGCGGAGGGATTGGCAGAGAGGGATGGAGGACACTGAGTGGAGGTCAGTGGAGGGATTGGCAGAGAGGGATGGCTGATACAGAACGGTTAGTAAGGTGGATGAGTCTGGCAGCAGCATTCAGGATAGACTGAAGAGGGGATAGCCTGCGATGAGGTCAGCCAATGAGGAGGGAGTTACAGTAGTCGAGGCGTGAAATATGAATCACGATCAAAAAGTCTTCAACTACCGGCCGTCAAGGGTAGTAAGAAGTTGGGGGATGGTTTCTAGTCATTTACATGAACTTACATTTTTGATGTCCCCAGGCCAGGAAAGGTTTCAGAATGTGGGGTGATAAAATGGTTACTGTGTTCTGTTTCACATTATATGCTGTTAGTGATTTTCACTGTAAGCACACTGTAAGGTTTTTATGGGTAAGATAAGCAGAGCCATACAAACCAGTGTGCAGGAGCTGAAAGGGGAGAGAACTGTTCCATTTAAAAAAAAGAACCAAAAAAAAAAATCGAATCTTTCAGTCATATATCTCTATTAGAGATGAGCGAATCGAACTTGGCGAAGTGGAATTCGTTTCGAATATTAGGAAAAATTTGATTCGCGCCGAATCCGAAAATTAGCAAACTTCGGATGCACGAATCGAATTTTCCCCGATCGGCCGATTTTCATCCCTTCTACAGCCGGCAAAAAGTGTCCCTGCAGAGAGCTCCGCTATTTCTGACAGTTCTCTGACAGTTCCTTCACATTTACAGAGGTTGAAACATTGTATCTATTTGTTTCCATTTAGGATACAGATGTTTTTATTCGGAAACAAATAGATACAATGTTTCAACCGCTGTAAATGTGAAGGAACTGTCAGAGAACTGTCAGAAATAGTGGAGCTCTCTGCAGGGACACTTTTTGCTGGAATGGAATTCTTCTTATTTTCATCCTACTTCTTCTTCTTCTTCTTCTTCATCCTCATCCTCTTCTTCTTCTTCTTCATCCTCACCCTCTTCTTCTTCTTCTTCTTCTTCATCATCCTCATCCTCTTCCTCTTCTTCTTCTTCATCCTCATCCTCTTCTTCATCCTCATCCTCTTCTTCATCCTCATTCTCTTCTTCTTCATCCTCATCCTCTTCTTCTTCGTCCTCATCCTCTTCTTCTTCTTCATCCTCATCTTCTTCTTCTTCATCATCCTCATCCTCCTCTTCTTCTTCTTCTTCTTCTTCTTCATCATCCTCATCCTCTTCTTCTTCCTCACCCTCATCCTCTTCTTCTTCCTCATCCTCTTCTTCTTCCTCACCCTCATCCTCTTCTTCTTCATCATCCTCTTCTTCATCATCCTCATCCTCTTCTTCTTCTTCTTCATCATCCTCTTCTTCTTCATCATCATCATCCTCTTCTTCTTCTTCCTCATCCTCATCCTCTTCTTCTTCTTCTTCTTCATCCTCATCCTCTTCTTCTTCTTCTTCTTCTTCTTCTTCTTCTTCTTCATCCTCATCTTCTTCTTCTTCATCATCATCCTCATCTTCTTCTTCTTCTTCATCATCATCCTCATCCTCTTTTTCTCTTCTTCATCCTCATCCTCTTCTTCTTCTTCTTCTTCTTCTTCTTCTTCTTCTTCTTCCTCATCCTCTTCTTCTTCTTCTTCTTCATCCTCATCTTCTTCTTCTTCTTCTTCTTCATCCTCATCCTCTTCTTCTTCCTCATCTTCTTCTTCATCCTCATCCTCTTCTTCTTCTTCATCATCCTCATCCTCTTCTTTTTCTTCTTCTTCTTCTTCCTCATCCTCATCCTCTTCTTCTTCATCATCCTCTTCTTCATCATCCTCATTTTCTTCTTCATCATCATCCTCATCCTCTTCTTCTTCTTCTTCTTCATCATCCTCATCCTCTTCTTCTTCTTCTTCTTCCTCATCCTCTTCTTCTTCTTCTTCTTCTTCCTCATCCTCTTCTTCTTCTTCTTCATCCTCTTCTTCTTCTTCATCCTCATCCTCTTCTTCTTCTTCTTCTTCATCCTCTTCTTCTTCATCATCCTCATCCTCTTCTTCTTCCTCATCCTCATCCTCTTCTTCTTCATCATCATCCTCGTCCTCTTCTTCTTCTCCTTCTTCATCCTCATCCTCTTCTTCTTCTTCATCCTCATACTCTTCTTCTTCTTCTTCCTCATCCTCCTCATCCTCTTCTTCTTCATCATCATCATCCTCATCCTCTTCTTCTTCTTCATTCTCATCTTCTTCTTCTTCATCTTCATCCTCATCCTCTTCTTCTTCTTCGTCATCCTCATCCTCTTCTTCTTCTTCATCCTCATCCTCTTCTTCTTCATCCTCTTCTTCTTCTTCATCCTCATCCTCTTCTTCTTCATCCTCATCCTCTTCTTCCTCATCCTCTTCTTCTTCATCATCCTCATCCTCTTCTTCTTCTTCTTCTTCTTCATCCTCATCCTCTTCTTCTTCTTCTTCTTCTTCATCCTCATCTTCTTCTTCTTCTTCTTCTTCTTCATCCTCATCCTCTTCTTCTTCTTCTTCATCCTCATCCTCTTCTTCTTCATCATCCTCATCCTCTTCTTCTTCTTCTTCTTCTTCTTCTTCATCCTCATCTTCTTCTTCTTCTCCTTCTTCATCCTCATCCTCTTCTTCTTCTTCTTCCTCATCCTCTTCTTCTTCATCCTCATCCTCTTCTTCTTCTTCTTCATCCTCATCTTCTTCTTCTTCATCCTCATCCTCTTCTTCTTCTTCATCCTCATGCTCTTCTTCTTCTTCCTCATCCTCACCCTCTTCTTCTTCTTCCTCATCCTCACCCTCTTCTTCTTCTTCATCATCATCATCCTCATCCTCTTCTTCATCCTCATCCTCTTCTTCTCCTTCTTCATCCTCATTCTCTTCTTCTTCTTCTTCTTCTTCTTCATCCTCATCCTCTTCTTCTTCTTCCTCATCCTCATCCTCTTCTTCTTCTTCTTCTTCATCCTCATCCTCTTCTTCTTCTTCTTCATCCTCATCTTCTTCTTCTTCCTCATCCTCTTCTTCTTCTTCTTCTTCTTCTTCTTCATCATCCTCTTCTTCTTCATCATCCTCATCCTCTTCTTCTTCTTCCTCATCCTCTTCTTCTTCTTCTTCTTCATCCTCATCCTCTTCTTCTTCTTCTTCTTCTTCCTCATCCTCTTCTTCTTCATCATCATCCTCATCCTCTTCTTCTTCATCATCCTCATCTTCTTCTTCATCCTCATCCTCTTCTTCTTCTTCATCCTCATCTTCTACTTCATCCTCATCCTCTTCTTCTTCCTCATCTTCTTCTTCCTCATCTTCTTCTTCATCCTCATCCTCTTCTTCTTCTTCTTCTTCTTCATCCTCATCCTCTTCTTCTTCTTCATCCTCATCCTCTTCTTCTTCAATTGAAGCTGCTTCTGCTCCGCCACTCTGCCATTGGACTCTTGATAGTCGTCTCCCCACACTGCTGCTGGGGGGACTTTTTAACATAGGCCTCTGTATGGCCTTCAATTTAAGCTGCTTACGCTTTGCCACTCTGCCATGGGCCCCTGTACAGCCTCCTCATGCTGCTGCCAGGTCCAGAGTCTCTCATGGGTCCCTGTACGGCCTCCCATTGCTGCTGTCTCCATCGCCACACTCTGCCATGTGCCTTCTTCCTCATCCTCATCCTCTTCTTCTTCTTCTTCATCCTCATCCTCTTCTTCTTCATCATCCTCATCTTCTTCTTCTTCTTCATCCTCATCCTCTTCTTCTTCTTCATCCTCATCCTCTTCTTCTTCTTCTTCTTCATCCTCATCCTCTTCTTCTTCCTCCTCATCCTCATCCTCTTCTTCTTCTTCTTCTTCCCCATCCTCATCCTCTTCTTCTTCTTCATCCTCATCCTCTTCTTCTTTTTCTTCTTCATCCTCATCCTCTTCTTCTGCTTCTTCTTCTTCTTCATCCTCATCCTCTTCTTCTTCTTCTTCCTCATCCTCATCTTCTTCTTCTTCTTCTTCTTCATCATCCTCATCCTCTTCTTCTTCTTCTTCTTCTTCTTCTTCTTCTTCCTCATCCTCTTCTTCTTCTTCTTCTTCTTCTTCTTCTTCATCCTCATCTTCTTCTTATTATTATTCTCCATCTTCATCCTCATCCTCTTCTTCTTCTTCTTCCTCATCCTCATCCTCTTCTTCTTCATCATCATCCTCATCCTCTTCTTCTTCTTCTTCCTCATCTTCTTCTTCTTCTTCTTCTTCTTCTTCTTCCTCATCCTCTTCTTCTTCTTCTTCTTCTTCCTCATCCTCTTCTTCTTCTTCTTCTTCTTCTTCTTCATCCTCATCCTCTTCTTCTTCTTCATCTTCTTCCTCTTCTTCTTCTTCTTCTTCTTCTTCTTCATCCTCATCCTCTTCTTCTTCTTCCTCATCCTCTTCTTCTTCTTCTTCTTCTTCATCCTCATCCTCCTCTTCTTCTTCTTCATCCTCATCTTCTTCTTCTTCATCATCCTCATCTTCTTCTTCTTCATCATCCTCATCTTCTTCTTCTTCATCATCCTCATCCTCTTCTTCTTCTTCTTCATCCTCTTCTTCATCCTCATCCTCTTCTTCTCCTTCTTTTTCTTCATCCTCATCCTCTTCTTCTTCAATTGAAGCTGCTTCTGCTCCACCACTCTGCCATTGGACTCTTGATAGTCGTCTCCCCACACTGCTGCTGGGGGGACTTTTTAACATAGGCCTCTGTATGGCCTTCAATTTAAGCTGCTTACGCTTCGCCACTCTGTCATGGGCCCCTGTACCGCCTCCTCATGCTGCTGCCAGGCCCGTAATCTGCCATGGGCCCCCGTACCGACTCCTCATGCTGCTGCCAGGTCCAGAGTGTGTCATGGGCCCCTGTACCGCCTCCTCATGCTGCTGCCAGGTCCAGAGTGTGTCATGGGTCCCTGTACGGCCTCCCATTGCTGCTGTCTCCATCGCCACACTCTGCCATGTGCCACTTTCAGGTCTCCTCACACTGCTGGTGGGTTCCATTTTGTCATAGGGTGCTGTATGGCCTCCCATTGCTGCTGCCTCCACCGCCACACTGTGGCTCCACACTCTGGTTTTGGCCCCGTGACTGCCCAAATGAGTGAGGTGTGCGGTGATTCTAAGATCGACGGCACTCATCTGCATGTCATACTGACTGACAGTATTATTTCTCTTCCCCAGCAGACTCCAAGGGCATTTAAATTAAAGGTACAGTGTTCTGCACTAATATAAAGGCTCTCTGAAGCCTAGAAACACCCTTTTATAAGTTAAATTCGCAGCGAATAAATTTGCATCGAATCGAATTTATTCCGCAAATTCGGCGAATCAGCCGAATCGAATTTTTGAATAATTCGCTCATCTCTAATCTCTATATAATAAATACCTTCAAATAGTCATCTTTCAGCACACTGGATATTGCTGCACACATTTCTGGGATTATCCGACCCAAGGACTGTGCGGATATACCCGTTGAAAACTTGAGGTCTTCATAGGATCTTCCCGTTGCTAGGTAACAGAGGGTTGCTATGAATCTTTCCTCTGCGCTGATGGATTTGCGCATGCAAGAGTCTGTCTTCTTAATGATTGGTCCAACCATGCTTAGGAGGAGCTCAGAAGACTGCTAGACATTCGTGAATAGTTTTTGAAGTCATCAGGTTTATTTTCTCTCAAATTGGAAAGCAGGTTCATGTGTGAAAACACGGCCGTTGAGGCAGCCAGTCTTTGGACCATTCTCTGCTCTTCCTTGGGGTCTTAGTTTTTTTCTCCTCCACTGATAACAAGCCAAGCACCATTATGGCCATTTTTCGTTTGGATATTTTTCTGGGCATTTTCGAAGAAGAAATACCGAATAATCGTACGTACGACACGATGCTGATGTCTCATTCCGTCAGGCTCCATAGCGTGAGGGAGGGTGCCAAAGGTCACAAAATGACATCCTGGGGGGTGATGAAGTCATGATTTTCATGACTTATGCAGGCCATAGATGGGTCAAAAATCGGCCGATATTTCGGCCAAAAATAAAATCGGCCAATTTTCGCACTGTTAGCGGGTTAATTGGGCAGCTGTTTTTCGGGATTTTGGCACTTTTTTTTTAATCGGTGAAGTTGGAAAAAATCGGCCGATTTTGCCGATCGGACGATTTTCCCAGCAATGATGGGCAAATCGGCCGATCTTTTTACTGATAAAAGATCTGCGCATGAGCCGTGACCTGCAAGAAGAAAAAGAAGTAGAAGAAAAAGAAGAATTCCAGTCGGCTAATATATTTAACATGAAAAAAGTATTGCGGTTGCAACAATGTATCTATTTGTATCCGAATAAAAACCTCTGTATCCAAAATGGATACAAATAGATACATTGTTACAACCGCAATACTTTTTCATGTCAAATATAGTAGCGGACTGGAATTCTTGTTTTTCTTCTTCTTTTTCATGTCAAATATAATAGCGGAGCTCTCTGCAGGGACAGACGTAATTAAATGCCGGCCATAGATGGGATGAAAATCAGCCAATTTTTTTTTACTGTTGGTGGTAACATCGGCCTATTGAACGACCGATTTTTCGTTTTTTTTTTAAATACGGATGGTTTTTGACCCGTCTATGGCCTGCATTAGTCGGACGATTTTTGTAATCATTGGTGGTTACGTTGGTTTAAAGACCGACCGATAGTTCATTTATCGAACGAACAATCGGCAGATTTTCGAACCATCTATGGCCTGCATAAGCATATGTACAGTTGCAAGAAAAAGTATGTGAACCCCTTGGGATTACGTGGAGTTTTGCATGAATTGGGTATAAAATGTGCTCTGAACGTCATCTAAGTCACAATAGAAGAACACAGTCTGCTGAACATAATACTACACAAACATTAGATGTTGCCATGGTTTAATTGCACATAACATGTAAACATTCACAGTGCAGGGAGGAAAAAGTATGTGAACCTTTGGACTTAATAACTGGTTGACCCTCCTTTGGCAGCAATAACCTCAACCAAACGTTTCCTGTAGTTGCAGATCAGACCTGCACGACGATCTGGAGTCATTTTGGACCACTCCTCTTCACAAAACTGTTTCAGTGTAGCAATATTCTTGGGATGTCTGGTGTGAATCGCTCTCTTAAGGTCATGCCACAGCATTTCAATCGGGTTGAGGTCAGGACTCTGACTGGGCCACTCCAGAAGGCGTATTCTGTGCTGTTGCAGCCATTGTTTTGTTGAATTACTTGTATGCTTTGGGTCATTGTCCTGTTGCATCACCCATCCTCTGCGGAGCTTCAGTTGGCGGACAGATGGTCGTACATTTTCCTGCAAAATGTCTTGATAAACTCTGGAATTCATTTTCCCATCAATGACAACAATCCGTCCAGGCCCTGAGGCAGAAAAGCAGCCCCAACCCATGATGCTCCCTCCGCCATGTTTTACAGTGGGGATGAGGTTTTGATGTTGGTGTGCTGTGCCTTTTTTTCTCCACACATAGTGTTGTGTGTTCTTCCCAAACAACTCAATCTTGGTTTCATCTGTCCACAGTATATTTTGCCAGTAGTGCTGTGGAACATCCAAGTGCTCTTTTACAAACTTCAAACGTGCTGCAATATTCTTTTTGGACAGCAATGGCTTCCTCCGTGGTGTCCTCCCATGTACTCCATTCTTGTTTAATGTTTTCCTTATTGTAGATGTGTCAACAAAAATGTTAGCTTGTGCCAGAGATTTCTGTAGGTCTTTAGCTGACACTCTGGGATTCTTCTTTACACTGTACACAATTTTGTGAAATTGGTTGTAGTCAATCTTCATAGGACCCGGTTAAAGAACTGGAAGCATAAACTACAAGAAGGCGCACCAGACTAAAACAGTAAGAGAGTCCAAAAAGCACAATGGTTCACCATAGCCAACAGCCAACGTGTTTCGAGGGTCATAACACTCTCCCTTCATCAGGACTACAAAAAAGTATAGATATAAATTAAATCTCCATGTGATTCATCTAATAACTTACAAAAAAAGTATAACTTTTATATAAACACTTGTGGATACTTTTATACAGGGTTGGGTTTTAGAATCATCACATGGAGCAGGGGCGGACTGACCATTCAGGAATTTGGGCATTGCCCGAGGGCCCAGGGTCAGTAGGGGGCCCCATGAGATGCCCCTGGTACCTTTCATAGGCTTTTTTGGGTGTGGTTTGAGTTTGGGCGAGGATACAGGGGCCCCATGATCCCCTATTTCCCGGGGGCCTCATGAGTTGTCAGTCCGCCCCTGACATGGAGATTTTTTATTATATTGTTTATATCTATACTTTTTTGTAGTCCTGATGAAGCGGCCTGTTTATCCCGAAACACACATTGACTGTTTTTATTTTATTAAACAGTTTTTATTAGGACCTTCAGGGTACAAAAATAAAGAGTAGGATGGAAAACGTCAGGATGTGTATGGAGGAATATTATGGGATGTGTATGAACGAATATTATTGGAGGATTATTGGAGAATTATTATGGAATGTGCAGGGAGGATTATTACTGGAGGATTATTAATGAAGAATTATTTATTTGAGGATTATTATTGGAGGATTCAAAAAAGGTTATAACAAAAAGTGCTATGTATCAATAACACAAACACATATTATAATAAATAAATGAAAGTCCCACACCATATAGTGTGCAAACAAGTTCTCCTGGTGCTTCCAAAAAATCTTCATGCAATTTTTCTGTGCGTTTCACCACCTTGTGCCACTAATAATGCTCTCACTGACCATCCATCACCGCTTCATTAAAAGAAGGTCATACACGCTTGTTTATATCAATAAATACCAGCGCAAACCCACATAATAAATTGCATCACCCAACCTATTAAATTAATAATTAATAAATAACAAACTTAAAAAACTGTGACACAAAACCACTTTTGTGCTAATGAAATAATAAAAAAAATATATATAAATAAATAAATAAATAATTTTTGAATTAATAAGTCCAGTGACAAAAAATCCCAAAATAACAGTCCCGTGACAAAATTAATTAAATTGTAATTATATTGTAATTTTCATTGGATTCTTCCGTGCCTTTGATCCCTTCACCATCCACCAGTGCAAAAACCAACATTAACCGCACTCACCAGATAATAGTGAGTAAAACGCCTTTCAGGGATATTAAGGGCTCCTGGACCCCCTTTACTTTATATAAGACCTCCAAATAATGCCTCCTCTCGGATATGGATACCTCTTCTGGTTACTCCTCTCACCGAATCCCCCAAGGAAAATCAGGAAGAAGAAAAAACCATAGTGTGATACCGTAGTGGTTTCTCATCAAAAGAATCTCTCCAGACCACTCACTTTTTAGCAGGATATAACCCGCATTTTATTTGAAACAACGATCTTTCCTTAAAAATGATCCATTTTCCATGTACAGCGACTTTTGCATAAAGACCCCACAGCCTAGTATACAGCAGGATGGCAGACCTCAGATGCAGACTCATCCACTATGCAAAGATGGCCCCTTGGAACGCACCGCTCGGCGTGCGTTCCACTCACCGGAAATGACGTCAGACGCCGGAACAGGCAATCGGAAGTGCATACATGCTTGTTTGCCCAGGGCTTTAAATCCTGGTGGGTTTCTCCTGTGTATTTCCAGATATCATCCCAATATGACCATTTCCCTCAGCAGCGAATCACCGTATACCAAAGGAGATACATCTCATAGTGTGGGAGTTTTATTAAAACAAAACAATATAAAACCAGGTATGTACTCCCATGATGCACTGCCCAATATCTCACTAGTACAGTCAGCCATAATGTGTCCCTGCTGCTCCGCCATGTAGAGCCGACGTGCGTTCCAATCGCCAGAACCAGAAGTGACGGATATGTCTCTACATGGAACTCCTGCCTGAGGACGCCAGTTCAGCCATACATGTAGAGGGATGTGTATGGGAGATTATGATTGGAGGATTATTATTGGAGGATTATTATGGGATGTGTATGGAGTATTATTATGGGATATGTAAGAAGGATTATTATTGGAGGATTATTATGGGATGTGTATGGAGGATTATTATGGGATATGTATGGAGGATTGTTATTGGAGGATTATTATGGGATATGTATGGAGGATTGTTATTGGAGGATTATTATGGGATGTGTATGGAGGATTATTATGGGATATGTATGGAGGATTGTTATTGGAGGATTATTATTGGGCGATTATTATGGGACGTGTATGGAGGATTATTATTGGAGGATTATTATTGGACAATAAGTATGGGATATGTATGGAGGATTATTATTGGAGGATTATTACTGGATGTGTATGAAGTATTATTATGGGATATGTAAGAAGGATTGTTATTGGAGGATTATTATTGGGCGATTATTATGGGACGTGTATGGAGGATTATTATTGGAGGATTATTATAGGATGTTTATGGAGGATTATTATTGGAGGATTAATATTGGATGTGTATGGACGATTAATATTGGAGGATTATTACTGGATATGTATGGAGTATTATTATGGGATATGTATGGAGGATTGTTATTGGAGGATTATTATTGGACAATAAGTATGGGATGTGTATGGAGGATTATTATGGGATGTGTATGGAGGATTATTATGGGATGTGTATGGAGGATTGTTATTGGAGGATTATTATTGGACAATAAGTATGGGATGTGTATGGAGGATTATTATGGGATATGTATGGAGGATTGTTATTGGAGGATTATTATGGGATATGTATGGAGGATTGTTATTGGAGGATTATTATGGGATGTGTATGGAGGATTATTATGGGATATGTATGGAGGATTGTTATTGGAGGATTATTATTGGGCGATTATTATGGGACGTGTATGGAGGATTATTATTGGAGGATTATTATTGGACAATAAGTATGGGATATATATGTAGGATTATTATTGGAGGATTATTAGTGGATGTGTATGAAGTATTATTATGGGATATATATGGAGGATTATTATTGGAGGATTATTACTGGATATGTATGGAGTATTATTATGGGATATGTATGGAGGATTGTTATTGGAGGATTATTATGGGATGTGTATGGAGGATTGTTATTGGAGGATTATTATTGGACAATAAGTATGGGATGTGTATGGAGGATTATTATTGGAGGATTATTACTGGATGTGTATGAAGTATTATTATGGGATATGTATGGAGGATTGTTATTGGAGGATTATTATAGGATGTTTATGGAGGATTGTTATTGGAGGATCATTATTGGCGGAATATTATTGGAGGATTATTACTGGGCGATTATTATGGGATGTGTATGGAGGATTATTATTGGAGGATCATTACTGAATGTGTATGAAGTATTATTATGGAATATGTATGGAGGATTGTTATTGGAGGATTATTAGGATTATTATTGGTGAGTTGTTATAGGATGTGTATGAAGTATTATTATGGGATATGTATGGAAGATTATTATTGGAGGAATATTATTGGAGGAATATTATTGGAGGATTATTATTGGATGTTTATGAAGGATTGTTATTGGAGGATTCATATTGGAGAATTATAATTAGAGGATTATTATAGGATGTGTATAGAGGATTATTATTAGATAATTATTATTAGAGGATTGTTGCTGGAAGATTATTATTATTGGAGGAATATAATTGGTTGTGTATGGAGTATTATTATTGGATGATTATAGGATGTGTCATGTGTGTTGACACATGTGATCTAGAACCTCACAGGCTTCTGTGTAAAGAATTAAGTTGAACAGTTTTGTGCATCATAGGCTCCTGCCATCATAGGAAACAGAGATTCCAAAGTCTGAGGAGTCCAAAAACATTTTTTTAAAGTATAGTCTATAAAAACTCAAAAAGAGTTAGAACAAATAGAATGTAGGGTCTAGAGTGGAGGCAACAGAAAAGAATTAGAACTTGTTGAGTATCCCAAAAAAGAATAAGCACAAAAAACACACACACAAAAAACGGACGGACTCGATACACCACTCCATCCTTTTCTGCCATCACTTTTCTATGTTTCTATAAAAAAGGAGGAAATATCCTTGAGATCAAAGAGGAATCCTTCTAGGTATCCTGGTGAACTGCTCCCTGAATCAGTAGGGTGTATGGAACAAGGTTACTCAGAGGAATTACCTTCTGAACATGTTTGAATGATACAGTATACTGCACTTATCAGTAAGCAAACAACTCAAAATGAGTGAAAAGGCCTAGCAAACCGAACTTTAACCCCTTCCAGTCCGGACACTTCATTTTATTCAGAATCTTCATAGACAGCTTTTTCAGTCTGTATTTGACCGGGTTTCTGAAGACTCAGAAATACAAACTATTGCTTCCAATCTGATTGACAGCGTACACTCTGCTGTGCATCTACAGGGTCAACCAGCAGTACCAGGTACAGAGCCTTTCAGAGCCCAGGCCACCCAAGAAACCTTCCTTATATTTGGGGGATTTGTGCCGGAGGGGAGATTTGGGGGGATTTGTGCTGGGAGACGGGGATTTGTGCTGGAGGGGAGATTTGGGGGGATTTGTGCTGGGAGACGGGGATTTGTGCTGGAGGGGAGATTTGGGGGGATTTGTGCTGGAGGGGAGATTTGGGGGAATTTGTGCTGAAGAGGAGATTTGGGGGGATTTGTGCTGGGAGATGGGGATTTGTGCTGGGAGATGGGGATTTGTGCTAGAAGAGGGGACTTGTTCTAGGAAAGGGAATTTGGAGGGATTTGTGCTGCAAAATGGGATTTGTGCTGGGAGACGAGGATTTTTGGGGGATTTGTGCTGGAAAAGGGGGTTTAGGGCTATTTGAGCTAGGAGAGGTGATTGGGGGGGGGGGGGATTTGTTCTAGGAAAGGGAATTTGGAGGGATTTGTGCTGGGAGAGGGGGATTTTGGGTGGATTTGTGCTGGGAAAGGATGGTTTGAAGTTATTTGTGCTAGGAGAGGGGATTTTTTTGGGGGGGGGGATTATGTGCTAGGAGAGGGGATGGGGGGGGGGATTATGTGCTAGGAGAGGGGATTTGTGCTGGGAGAGGGGATTTAGGCTGGGAAATAGGGATTTGGGATGAGAGGGGGCATTTGTGCTGGGAGGGGTATTTGAGATGGGAGGCGGATTGAGGGGAAGATTCGAGATGGGAGGGGTATTTGAAGGGGTGGATTTGAGATGGGAGGGGGGATTTGTCCTGGGAGGGGTATTTGGGGGGGTGGATTGAGATGGGAGGGGGGATTTGTCCTGGGAGGGGTATTGGGGGGTGGATTTGAGATGGGAGGGGGGATTTGTCCTGGGAGGGGTATTGGGGGGTGGATTTGAGATGGGAAGGGGGATTTGTCCTGGGAGGGGTATTGGGGGGTGGATTTGAGATGGGAGGGGGGATTTGTCCTGGGAGGGGTATTGGGGGGTGGATTTGAGATGGGAGGGGGGATTTGTCCTGGGAGGGGTATTGGGGGGTGGATTTGAGATGGGAGGGGGGATTGTGATGGGAGGGGGGATTTGTCCTGGGAGGGGTATTTGGGGGTGGATTTGAGATGGGAGGGGGGATTTGTGCTGGGAGGGGTATTGGGGGGTGGATTTGGGATGGGAGGGGGGATTTGTCCTGGGAGGGGTATTGGGGGGTGGATTTGGGATGGGAGGGGGGATTTATGCTGGAAGAGGAGGAATGTTTTTAGGAGAAGGTTCCCTTGCAGAGGGGATTTATACTCGGGGGGGTCAGTATGAAGATCAGGGCTGGAGTGTGTTGCTCATCCATGTTGGGATCAGGGCCTCAGCTCATCTTCCCCATGGGCACTGCTGCGGTGGATCTCTTTTCAGAGCGGTGATGGGGGGGAGGGGTAGCTGACAGGCTTTATTAAGGCGATAGTCCCGCCCTCGGAGTGCTGTAGTTTGGCAGCTGATTGGGCCTTTTCAATGGGAACCCCAGGCTGCAATGTTAGGTCATCGTCGGGGCGTGTCTACATGTGTGACAGCCCTTGCTGCTCCTTTGAAAAGTGATCTGTGGTCAACAGCTTTTCAGGTGGTATGTTACCACCTGATTGAGCCTTGTAATTACCACCCAGGTGAATGACCCCCTCAGGCTCGCAGCTGCAGCATGGCGCTACGCACCCAAATAGAGGACATTCAGTGGCGGCACTGCCTGCCAAAGGGAATATTTACATGACGTGTTAATACAATTTGCCCACCTTCACAGCATTTGAATGGCGCTCAGCTATCAATTTTTACTGCCCCCCAACCGGAAGTGTAAACTTGGCCTTGCAGAGCAGTGAATTATCTGACAGGGAAGGAGGAGGGGATCACACTTATGATTCCATATTATTACAGGTCAGTGAATTGACTTTCTATGACTGGAGGGACGGCGGACACCACTCCGCACTATTCATGTCCCTGAGGGAAACATCTCCGCTGAACGCTTCTCCTCACACTTATCCCTTCACTCAGTTCCCGCCTTTTTATGATAGGGCACGCCCTAAAGGCGGGGACGCGACGCTGAGGTAGCGGAGTGGGCGTGTCACACGTGGCTGCCCCCTGCCGACTACCGATTGGATGTTATCACCAGCGGGCGTGGCTGAACGGGCCGCTGTTGCTAACCGTGTTCTTCGCTGTCTGGCGCTGCCCGCCGGAAGTGACGTATTGCCGGAAGACGGCGAGTTTCCTGTTTTTATCGCCGTTCAGCACCGAGCACCGGGGTTCACGTGACGTAAGTGGTCCGGGGAGGGATGGGGGGTGCTGTGGTGGCCGCAGGCCCGGTGTGTGTACGGTGCCGGCGGGAGGGCCAGACCGAGAGATGTGTCTTCTTAGGGGGAGAGGAGCCAGCCGCTCCTCGGTATTACCGGAGACACCGCCGAGGTCTGCCCGTGATCAGGACTGTACAGGAGGGGAGAGCACCGTACTCAGGGGAGGGGGGAGAACCATAGAGGTGACCATATACAGTGCAATCTACACCGACCAATCTGTCTGTACAATCTGCAGAGCATACACCGAGCAATCTGTACAGAACGATCTGATTGTACAATCTGCAGAGCATACACCGAGCAATCTGTACAGAACTATCTGATTGTACAATCTGCAGAGCATACACCGACCAATCTGCAGAACAAACTGCAACTAGTCTGATGGTACAATCTGCTGAGAGTACACCGACCAATATGATGGTACAATCTGGGACTACACAACCAATCTGGTGCAGTTGGGTGCTGGCCCTGCCATCTTGAGTAAGGGAAACCGGCAGTGAAGTCAATCTGTACAATCTGCAGCGCACACACCGACCAATTTGATCATAGTAGTCTCAGCAGATTGTACAATCTGATTGCATGCTCTTCCTGTATGAACATCCACCATTGAAGTGTCGCTTATAAACCGTCCTCCAGACCTCCCCCCATGATGCCTGTCATTGGCTGTGAGGTGGGCGGTCATCCAGCAGTGCACAGACACAATGTACAGAGCGGTTCTTGGTGGCTCTGTACACCAGATGGCCAATCACAGCGTAAACAGTGCAGTGTTTACATTGGAGAGCCCGCCCCTTCCTGTCACAGCAGAGGAAGGAGGAGCCAAGGCCGGAGCCATCAGTACAGAGTGCAGGGAGCTGCAGGTTCCGGGCTGGAGGAGAATTATGATGGTGGTGAGGAGGATGATGCTGGATGCGAGGATGATGATGCTGGTGGTGATGAGGATGATGATGGTGGTGAGGATGCTGGTGGTGATGATGAGGATGATGCTGGTGGTGAGGATGAGGATGAGGATAATGCTTGATGGTGAGGATGATGATGCTGGTGGTGAGGATGATGAGGATAATGCTGGTGGTGAGAATGATGATGCTGCTTGGTGGTGAGGATTTTGGTGGTGGTGATAAGGATGATGCTTGTGGAGATAATGCTGTTGGTGATGATGAGAATGATGATGCTGGTTGGTGAGGATGATGATGCTGGATGGCAAGGATGGTGATGCCGGGGGGCGAGGAGGAGGATGATGATGGTGAGCTTGCTGATGCTGGGTGGTGAGGATGGTGGTGCTGGTGGTGATAAGAATGATGCTTATGGTGGTGATGATGGTGCTGATGATGAGGATGATGGTGGTGATGAGAATGATGCTGCTGGTGAGGATGTTGGTGGTGGCGGTGAGGAGGACGATGCTGGTGGTAATCATGATGGTGAGGAGGATGATGGTGGTGGTGAGGAGGATGATACTGGTGGTAATCATGGTGGTGAGGAGGAGGATGCTGGTGGAGAGGAGGATGATGATAGTGGTGAGGATGATGATGCTGGTGGTGAGGAGGATGAGGATGCTGGTGGTGAGAGTGCTGGTGGTAATGATGATGGTGAGGATCATGATGGTGGTGATGAGGATTGTGATGGTGGGATCGGTATATTAACCCTTCCACCTCCTCTCCTGTATATCTCCGCTCCTTCCTGTCTCCATGGTGACCTGTACATTAACCCCTTCATCTCCCTCATCCTGCCCATCTGTACAATAAGCCCTTCTGTTTCTTTTCTTTTATTCTTTTTCAAAACCCTGTGACAAAAATGATATCTGTAAAATACTCACCATACCTCTTATCAAATTCCTTGGGGTGTCTACTTTCCAAAAAGGAGTTATTTGGGGGGGCATTTTAGGGCCTCTGAAATTGTGATTGATAGTGGGAAAGGGATATGAGGAAATATGCCCTTTGAAAGCCTGGAGGTGGTCATTGGATTTTGGGGGCCTGTATGTAGCTAGGCTGCCGAAACGTTTCACATGTGGTATCCCCATACTCGGGAGAAGTAGCAGAATGTGTTGTTCCACATATAGACATGGCATGTGTGAGCAATATATCATTTAACTGACATCTTTGTGTAAAAAAAGAAAAATTGTCATTTTCAAAAAATCGGTGGCAAAAAATAAAATGTTCCATGGACTCAATATGCCTCTCAGCAAATTCCTTGTGGTTTCTACTTACTAAAAAAGGGTCATTTGGGGGGTGATTGTACTGCCCTGGCATTTTAGCACCTCAAGAAATGTGGCAGGCAATCAGAAAGTAAAAGCTCTGTAAATTCCAATATATACAGTGGGGATCGAAAGTTTGGGCACCCCAGCTAAAAATTTGTATTAATGTGCATAAAGAAGCCAAGGAAAGATGGAAAAATCTCCAAAAGGCATCAAATTACAGATTAGATATTCTTATAATATGTCAACAAAAGTTAGATTTTATTTCCATCATTTACACTTTCAAAATAACAGAAAACAAAAAAATGGCGTCTGCAAAAGTTTGGGCACCCTGCAGAGTTAATATCTTGTACTGCCCCCTTTGGCAAGTATCACAGCTTGTAAACGCTTTTTGTAGCCAGCCAAGAGTCTTTCAATTCTTGTTTGAGGTATCTTTGCCCATTCTTCCTTACAAAAGTCTTCCAGTTCTTTGAGATTTCTGGGCTGTCTGTCACGCACTGCTCTTTTAAGGTCTATCCATAGATTTTCAATTATGTTGAGGTCAGGAGATTGTGAAGGCCATGGCAAAACCTTCAGTTTACGCCTCTTGATGTAATCCCTCATGGATTTCAAGGTGTGTTTAGGATCATTATCCATTTGTAGAAGCCATCCTCTCTTTAACGTCAGCTTTTTCACAGATGGCATCAAGTTACCATCCAAAATTTGCTGAAATTTTATTGAATCCATTTTTCCTTCTATTCGTGAGATGTTTCCTGTGCCACTGGCTGCAACACAACCCCAAAGCATGATTGATCCAACCCCATGCTTAACAGTTGGACAGAGGTTCTTTTCATTAATTTCTGTGCCCCTTCTTCTCCAAACGTACCTTTGCTCATTCCGGCCAAAAAGTTCAATTTTAACCTCATCGCTCCACAGAACATGTTTCCAAAATGCATCAGGCTTGTCTATATGTTAATTTGCAAAGTTCAAACGATGATTTTTGTGGTGAGGACGTAGAAGAGGTTTTTGTTCTGATGACTCTTCCATGAAGACCATATTTGTACAAGTATCTCTTTATAGTGGAATAGTGTACCACAACTCCAGTGTCTGCCAGATCTTTCTGGAGGGATCGTGCAGTCAAACGTGGGTTTTGAATTGTTTTTCTCACAATCCTGCGAGCTGTTCTGTCTGATATTTTTCTTGGTCTTCCAGATCTTGCTTTAACTTCCACTGTTCCTGATGGCTGCCATTTCTTAATTACATTCTGAACAGAGGATATTGACATCTGAAAACTCTTTGCTATCTTCTTATAGCCTGCTCCAGCTTTGTGAGCGTCAACTATTTTCAGTTTCAGTTTTCTAGACAACTGCTTAGAAGAACCCATGGTGCTGATTGTTGGGGCAAGGTCAGATGAGTCTGGGCATTTAAAACCTTTGAGATTGACATCACCTGGTCTTCCCAGACGATGATTGAGAACAATCCATGACACTGGCAGGTCTCAGCTTGGCAAAGGGGGCAGTGCATGCTATGAATTCTGCAGGGTGCCCAAACTTTTGCAGACGCCATTTTTTTGTTTTCTGTTATTTTGAAAGTGTAAATGATGGAAATAAAATCTAAATTTTGTTGACATATTATAAGAATGTCTAATCTGTAATTTGATGCCTTTTGGAGATTTTTCCATCTTTCCTTGGCTTCTTTATGAACATTAATACAAATTTTTAGCTGGGGTGCCCAAACTTTCGATCCCCACTGTATATACCATAGTTTGTAGACGCTGTAACTTTCACACAAAGCAATTAATATACAGTTAGTGGGATTTTATTTACCAAAGACATGTAGCAGAATACATTCTGGCCTAAATGTATGACTAACTTTGAGTTCATTATATATTTTTTATAACCGAAAGTAAAAAAAAATTGTGTTTTTCCCAAAATTTTCATTTTTTTTTTTTTTTCGTTTAGATCACAAAAAATAAAAAACCCAGTGGTGATCAAAGATCGCCACAAGAAAGCTCTATTTATGTGAAAAAAAGGACATAAATTTACTGTGGGTACAGCGTTGCATGACCACACAATTACCAGTTGAAATAGCGCAGTGCCAAATAGCAAAAAAATGGTCTGGTCGTGAAGGGGGGGGGGGGTAAATCCTTCATAAGGGCAAGTGGTTAAATAGCTGTCACCCAGTCACTTGAATGACATGCTTGTGTTTGGTTTTTTTTTTTTAAAACTGTAGCTAACTGCAACCTCTGTGTAATGTGATCTCTTTCCTTTCATAGACTAGCAATGATGGCGACTCCTGTGAGCGCACAGTGCTCCAGTAAAACATGGGAGCTGAGTCTGTACGAGTTGCACCGCACCCCACAGGTATGTCAGTGTGTGCATAATAAAATGTCCAAAGATTCTTTGCTTTCCCACTCACCAGGGTCAATATCAGCACTTATCTTTTTTTTTTTACTCATAATATTTTTATTACATTTTATAAATGTATATTAACATAAAACAAAAATGTATATTTAATCATGTACTGTATATGGTATGAGCAATTGTTAGAATAACATTTTTTTTTTTTCAAAAAAAACTTTTTTATTGAGAATTTGTAGAAGTAAAAAAAGCAATAACATCTACAGTGGGGCAAAAAAGTATTTAGTCAGCCACCAATTGTGCAAGTTCTCCCACTTAAAAAGATGAGAGAGGCCTGTAATTGGCATCATAGGTAGACCTCAACTATGAGAGACAAAATGAGAAAACAAATCCAGACAATCACATTGGCTGATTTGGAAAGAATTTATTTGCAAATTATGGTGGAAAATAAGTATTTGGTCAATATCAAAAGTTCATGTCAATACTTTGTTATATATCCTTTGTTGGCAATGACAGAGGTCAAACGTTTCCTGTAAGTCTTCACAAGGTTGGCACACACTGTTGCTGGTATGTTGGCCCATCCTCCATGCAGATCTCCTCCTCCATGCAGATCTCCTCTAGAGCAGTGATGTTTTGGGGCTGTCGCTGGGCAACACGGACTTTCAACTCCCTCCAAAGGTTTTCTATGGGGTTGAGATCTGGAGACTGGCTGGCCACTCCAGGACCTTCAAATGCTTCTTACGAAGCCACTCCTTCATTGCCCGGGCGGTATGTTTGGGATCATTGTCATGTTGGAAGACCCAGCCACGTTTCATCTTCAATGCCCTTGCTGATGGAAGGAGGTTTGCACTCAAAATCTCACGATACATGGCCCCATTCATTCTGTACTGTACATGGATCAGTCGTCCTGGTCCCTTTGCGGAGAAAAAGCCCCAAAGCATGATGTTGCCACCCCCATGCTTCACAGTAGGTATGGTGTTCTTTGGATGCAACTCAGCATTCTCTCTCCTCCAAACACGACGAGTTGTGTTTCTACCAAACAGTTCTATTTTGGTTTCATCTGACCATATGACATTCTCCCAATCCTCTTCTAGATCATCCAAATGCTCTCTAGCAAACTTCAGACGGGCCCGGACATGTACTGGCTTAAGCAGGGGGACACGTCTGGCACTGCAGGATCTGAGTCCCTGGCGGCGTAGTGTGTTACTGATGGTAGCCTTTGTCACGTTGGTCCCAGCTCTCTGCAGGTCATTCACTAGGTCTCCCCGTGTGGTCCTGGGATTTTTGCTCACCGTTCTTGTGATCATTTTGACCCCACGGGGTGAGATCTTGCGTGGAGCCCCAGATCGAGGGAGATTATCAGTGGTCTTGTATGTCTTCCATTTTCTAATTATTGCTCCCACAGTTGATTTGTTCACACCAAGCTGCTTGCCTATTGCAGATTCAGCCTTCCCAGCCTGGTGCAGGTCTACAATTTTGTTTCTGGTGTCCTTTGACAGCTCTTTGGTCTTCACCATAGTGGAGTTTGGAGTGTGACTGTTTGAGGTTGTGGACAGGTGTCTTTTATACTGATAACAAGTTCAAACAGGTGCCATTGATACAGGTAATGAGTGCAGGACAGAGGAGCCTCTTAAAGAAGAAGGTACAGGTCTGTGAGAGCCAGAAATCTTGCTTGTTTGTAGGTGACCAAATACTTATTTTCCCCCATAATTTGCAAATAAATTCTTTCAAAATCAGCCAATGTGATTGTCTGGATTTGTTTTCTCATTTTGTCTCTCATAGTTGAGGTCTACCTATGATGCCAATTACAGGCCTCTCTCATCTTTTTAAGTGGGAGAACTTGCACAATTGGTGGGGACTAAATACTTTTTTGCCCCACTGTAAATTAACATATAAACAAAACCAAAGGAGAGGCGAGGTTTCCAAGGAAAGGTCAGGGGGATTAATGAGTGTGTAAATGGCCCCGTGCTGCAGATGTTTGGAATCTTGTAGAATGATGGGCAGAGAACTGGTTCTCTGTACCGTTTATCGGGGGAACTTGCGATTGTACAGAGTGTAGTGGCTTGGTCAAAACGTTCCCGTTGGCCAGATGTCTATCGTTGCCACTGCTGGGCAGAGGCTGTCAGGTTGGCATTCCTTGCCTGTAGCTCTTGTGTGTTCCTGAGGGACCTTAAGGTTAGGTTCACATCTGTGCGGGTGGTGCCGCTGCGGATCCGCACGAATATCCGTGCAGCCGCACCACCCGCACAGAGGAATGCGGACCTGCGGGCTGGTGCCATTAGTTGTAATGGCACGCCGCCTGCACTGGAAAGCGCAACCGTACTGGGAAGTGAGGTTCCCGTGCGGACTGTGTTTTCGGAAGAAGTGTAGGGACTTCTTCCCTGCTTGGCACGGGAGTCCATTCAAATGAATGGGCATTCGTGCGAAACGCAGCGCACACGGCCACATAGATGTGAATCGGGGCTAAGTGCAACAGGGGGTTTACCAGCCTCCTTAGACTGATGGTCTGACTAGTAGGAGAAAGAAAATGGAAAAGGTGGGGGGTATAGAATAGCAAGTGGGGAGCAAAGATTAGGAAGCATTGATATGTGGGGGGGGGGGCGCGATCGTTTTAGGACAGAAAAGGAAGGATAGGTCAGCACCTCCCATGTAGGAGCCCATGGTTACCCTCCTCCCTGTACACCTAGCAGGTCTGATCCCCCTTGGGTTTCTGCACCCCATCAATGACTGAGTCATGGGAGTCAGGCTCTGAGCACGTATTTTCTCTCTGTCACCCTAGGAAGCCATCATGGATGGTACGGAGATAGCCGTGTCCCCACGCAGCCTTCACAGTGAGCTCATGTGTCCCATCTGCCTGGACATGTTAAAGAACACAATGACCACCAAAGAGTGCCTCCATCGCTTCTGCTCAGACTGCATCGTCACTGCTCTACGAAGCGGGTCAGTTTCTTCACAACCACTCACGGCTCCTTCATCTCAACTTGCAGTTGAGCTCCCTTATGGCCTTGGATATTGTGTACCTTTGTGATTAAAGTGACGTTTTGGTAACACGGTTTTAGCTGTGTGTATGTTGGAAAATAGCAGAAATCGATGCGACGTCTCTATTAGTGACATGACAGAGTGTCTTTCTTCTTCAGGAACAAGGAATGCCCCACATGCAGAAAGAAGCTCGTCTCTAAACGATCCCTTCGCCCAGACCCCAACTTTGACGCTTTAATCTCCAAGATCTACCCAAGCAGAGACGAGTATGAGGCCCACCAGGATCGAGTTCTGGCAAAGCTGAGTCGGCTGCATAATCAACAGGCCCTGAGCAGCAGCATTGAAGAGGGGCTTAAAATGCAAGCAATGAACAGGTACAGGACGGCAGGAGCATTTTATGGGGAGGGGATATTTTCATTCTTTTAAGACTTTGTCCTGCTGTCAAAAAAACCATCTGAACATCTATACTATTTAATTCTATACTCTAAGCCAGTGTTTCTCAACCGGAGTTCCGCCACAACCTACCCATTCATAACAAGCAGGTGAACAGAAGATCACATCCCCACAGTGCAGAGCAAAACCGCTAAACATCCCAGTATTCTGCCCTCCGGTTCCCTCCTGCCCCCCGCACTGTTGCCTCCTGGCCCCCTACATTGTTCCGTCCACGCTGCCACCCCCCCCCTTCCCCATCACTGTTCCCTCCAAGCTGCTGCCCCCCGCACTGTTGTTCCCTCCTAGCCCCCCTAGAGATCATATCCCCCTTATGTATTATACATGGAGATCATATCCCCCCTTATGTATTATACATGGAGATCATATCCCCCTTATGTATTATACATGGTGATCATATCCCCCCTTATGTATTATACATGGTGATCATATCCCCCCTTATGTATTATACATGGAGATCCTATCCCCCCTTATGTATTATACATGGAGATCCTATCCCCCCTTATGTATTATACATGGAGATCATATCCCCCCTTATGTAATATACATGGAGATCATATCCCCCCTTATGTATTATACATGGAGATCATATCCCCCCTTATGTAATATACATGGAGATCATATCCCCCCTTATGTATTATACATGGAGATCATATCCCCCCTTATGTATTATACATGGAGATCATATCCCCCCTTATGTATTATACATGGAGATCATATCCCCCCCTTATGTATTACACATGGAGATCATATCCCCCCTTATGTATTATACATGGAGATCATATCCCCCCTTATGTATTATACATGGAGATCCTATCCCCCCTTATGTATTATACATGGAGATCATATCCCCCCTTATGTATTATACATGGAGATCATATCCCCCCCTTATGTATTATACATGGAGATCATATCCCCCCCCTTATGTATTATACATGGAGATCATATCCCCCCCCCCCCTTATGTATTATACATGGAGATCATATCCCCCCCCCCCTTATGTATTATACATGGAGATCATATCCCCCCCCCTTATGTATTATACATGGAGATCATACCCCCCCTTATGTACTATACATGGAGATCATATCCCCCCCTTATGTATTATACAGGGAGATCATATCCCCCTTATGTATTATACATGGTGATCATATCCCCCTTATGTATTATACATGGAGATCCCATCCCCCCTTATGTATTATACATGGAGATCCCATCCCCCCTTATGTATTATACATGGAGATCATATCCCCCTTATGTATTATACATGGAGATCATATCCCCCCTTATGTACTATACATGGAGATCATATCCCCCCTTATGTACTATACATGGAGATCATATCCCCCCTTATGTATTATACATGGAGATCATATCCCCCCCCCCCCTATGTATTATACATGGAGATCATATCCCCCCTTATGTATTATACATGGAGATCATATCCCCCCTTATGTATTATACATGGAGATCATATCCCCCCTTATGTATTATACATGGAGATCATATCCCCCCTTATGTATTATACATGGAGATCATATCCCCCCTTATGTATTATACATGGTGATCATATCCCCCCTTATGTATTATACATGGGATCATATCCCCCCTTATGTATTATACATGGAGATCATATCCCCCCTTATGTATTATACATGGAGATCATATCCTCCCTTATGTATTCTACATGGAGATCATATCCCCCCTTATGTATTATACATGGAGATCATATCCCCCCCTTATGTATTATACATGGAGATCATATCCCCCCTTATGTATTATACATGGAGATCATATCCCCCCTTAATCTCCTCTTCTCAAGAGAGAATAAATTCAGTTCCTCTAACGTTTCCTCATAGCTGATCTCCTCCATGCCTCATATCAGTTTGGTTTCCCTTCTCTGGGGCACAGACTCTCCTAGCTAAATGGCCTCTCCTCCGACTGCACTGCAGGTAAACAATCAGGCTTGGTCCAGGGACCACCCCAGCCTGTACACGAATAGTGATCACAGAACTATTATTCATTGCCAATTTATCATTTGCACAATGTATCCAAAACATTTTCAGTTCATATATATTGTATTTGATTCATTTTATCCCCCATTTTCTCCTCCTTTAACTTTTCATCCACTTTCTTCCTATGATCAGGGCACAGAGGGTCAGAAAACACCAACACGAGTCAGACAACACTACTTTCAGTGGTGGAGAGGATAACTGCGACAGTCGCTCTCACGTTAGTAATCCATCGGTACATAGCAACCAGGAAGCCGGGCCATCCCGCAAGAGGTCTCGAGCTTCAGAGGATTCTGGGGCAGAACCAGATCTGTCACATGAAGGTGGAGTACGAAGTCCAGACCCACAGGGAACGGGAGAGGCCGGTAGTGAAATCGAACTGGTGTTCAGGGCCCACCCATTGCTGGTGGAGAAGGACGGTTACAGCCAAACCAGGTGAGAGCTCACAAAAGCCGTCACTGTTTCCTTGCATCATCCTGACATTAACCAGCATAGATCTGAACAAGATGGGTTTTCTCTGCAGGTTTGTAAAGACCACAGCAAACGCCACAGTTGATCATCTCTCCAAGTATCTGGCTCTTCGGATTGCTCTAGAGGAACAGGCGCAGCGGGGAGGAACAGAGGCCGTGTCACTGGGGGAGGTCAGCGAGAAGCAATACACCATTTATATCTGCGCGGGGGCTGCCGGTGGACAATACACGGTAAGAATATGCTGTTGGCAGTTGAGAAATGGATCATTCCTGCAACTTTGGGATATGTACAGTGGGGGGAAATAATGATCTGATCCTCTACAGATTTAGTAAATTTTCCCACTTACAAAGAAATGAAGGGTCTTTAATTTTTATCATAGGTACATTTAGAACGATAGAGACAGAATATCAACCAAAAATCCAGAAAAAACACAATACAAATGTTATAAATATATCTCAGCGCCCCACTTTATATCATAGTGCCCCCACTTTACAATACAATATAGCCCCCTTCTACATTACATCACCCCCTTCACATCATAACACCACTTTGCATACATATTTATATAAATAATGTTTGGGGGTTCGAAGACATTTTCTGGCAAAAAATACTGATTCTAAAATATAAACATGGCTGTTCTTTTTCTTTTGATGCACATGGGGTGTGTTTAACGGATTTAAACTCTTTAACCACCTCCTGTCCGGCCGTTGTATATAAACGGACAGACGGTGGCAGTGCAGGGGAGGGTGGCCGTTTGTAAACAGCCTCCCCGCCCCCTGCTTGTGTGTGCTGTCCGGCCGCTGTATATAAACGGACAGACGGTGGCAGTGCAGGGGAGGGTGGCCGTTTGTAAACGGCCTCCTCCGCCCCCTGCGTGGGAGCGCGCAGCACCGCAATCTGGTGCCCGCTGTGTCCTCCGGAAAACAGTGAAACACCGATCGTCGGACGGAACCTCTGTGCGAGGTCCCGATCATGTGATCACTGATTGGCCAATCAGTGATCACATGCAGAGTAGTAAGCAATGATGTCACTTGTGACATCATTGCTTACTACGTGTGAATTCTGTGAATGTTCACAGAGGTCACATGGTACAAGGCTATTCACAACGGACTTGTACCATGTGACAAGCTGTGACCAATCACAGCTCACTCAGTAGTTCTTAATGGCTGCAAGAATGCAGCTAGAGAGGAGGAGAAATTATTGCCTTTATGGGTGTAACAGCAATCGGGTGTAAAAAAAAAAAAAAAAAAATCTTCATCACCCCGCACAAGTAGTACAGTGTCACCATGGTGACACTCTACTGTTAGGGTGACAGTATGTAAAAAAAAATAAATAGTAATAAAAAAAATTTTTTAAAAAAGTTTAAAAATTATAATTTTTGGTTATAAACTAATTTGGGTTTTTTTTTTTACTAAAAATAAATTTTGGCCAAGATTTTTGATGAAATAATATTTATTTGCAAAATTTTATAACAAAACACTTTTTTTTCAAAATTTTTGGACTTTTTAATTTACATAGCAAAAAAAAAATAAAAATCCCAGCGGTGAATAAATACCACCAAAATAAAGCTTTATCTGTCTCAAAAAAATGCTAAAAAATTCATATGGGTACAGTGTTGCATGACCGCGCAATTGTCATTCAAAGTGTGATAGCGCTGAAAGCTGAAAATTGGCCTGGGCAGGAAGGGGGTGAAAGTGTCCGGACTGGAAGGGGGTGAAAGTGTCCGGACTGGAAAGGGGTGAAAGTGTCCGGACTGGAAGGGGGTGAAAGTGTCCGGACTGGAAGGGGGTGAAAGTGTCCGGACTGGAAGGGGGTGAAAGTGTCCGGACTGGAAGGGGGTGAAAGTGTCCGGACTGGAAGGGGGTGGAAGTGTCCGGACTGGAAGGGGGTGAAAGTGTCCGGACTGGAAGGGGGTGAAAGTGTCCGGACTGGAAGGGGGTGAAAGTGTCCGGACTGGAAGGGGGTGAAAGTGTCCGGACTGGAAGGGGGTGAAAGTGTCCGGACTGGAAGGGGGTGAAAGTGTCCGGACTGGAAGGGGGTGAAAGTGTCCGGACTGGAAGGGGGTGAAAGTGTCCGGACTGGAAGGGGGTGAAAGTGTCCGGACTGGAAGGGGGTGAAAGTGTCCGGACTGGAAGGGGGTGAAAGTGTCCGGACTGGAAGGGGGTGAAAGTGTCCGGACTGGAAGGGGGTGAAAGTGTCCGGACTGGAAGGGGGTGAAAGTGTCCGGACTGGAAGGGGGTGAAAGTGTCCGGACTGGAAGGGGGGGAAAGTGTCCAGTATTGAAGTGGTTAATGATTGTGTATCATATACAGATTTCACAGTTTGGTAAAAGTTTCCGGACTGGAAGTGGTTAAGACTGACTAACATACATGTACGTCACCAGGTTAAAGTGGTTATACTGGGATGCAGCTGCAGGCATCATCCCAGTTATAAATTTTTTTACAGTCAGCGATGTTGTTTATAAAAGCAATCCTAGTATCTAAATAGCCAGTGGATTGCTTTTACAAGTGAAGGAAAGGGTGCCCTCTACTCCTGTCGCTCTCCGATGGTTCCTGGGCTCTCCTGTCCCATTGGGGAGCCTAGGATTGAAGCCGGAATTTTCTGCTGGCTTATCATAGAGCGGAACAGGGGCTGGAATATCCCTGATCATCTCTATGGTATAAGAGACCAGAAGCAAGAGTGTTTTGTCACTTCAGTTTCACCAGATGTAAACAAGCCATTGCATGGCTTGGGAAAGCATTTGATCACCCCTATCTCTGTTTGTTCTGATGCTTTTAAGGGCAGAGGACCCTGATATTCACAAAATACTGAAAATACTGATCTTCACATGTAAACAAAGTGTCAGAATAGGCCTGGTCTGAACCGCTTTCCTTTCAGAGGATTTATCCCCTTTCCTGACCAGGCCGTTTTTTGACATACAGCGCTGCGTTACTTTAACTGACAATTGCGCGGTCATGCAGTACTGTACATAAATTACATTTCTGTCCTTTTTTCCCCAGAAATAAAGCTTTCTTTTGGTGGTATTTGATCACTTCTGCGGTTTTTATTTTTTTGCGCCGTAAACAAAAAAAAAACCCGACTATTTTGAAAAAAAAACCAATATTTTTTAATTTTTGCTATAAAACATATCCAGTAAAAAATAAAAAAAAAAAATCAAATTTCTTCATAAATTTAGGCCAAAATGTATTCTGCTCCATGTCTTTGCTAAGGCATATCAGCGACTTATATAGCGGGACTGCGGCGGACAGTCTGACACTGGGGGGGAAAACTTACTAACTGCCACTGACATCCCAATGACACTAATACAGTGATCAGTGCTAATAAAAAGGGAAGAGGTTAACATCTGGGGTGATCAAAGGGTTAACTGTGTGCTGTATGCTGTTTAACATTATGTGCTGGGTGTGCTTTGTATTTCTCTGCACATCATGCCTCCGTAGTAAACACAGGTCTCTCTCCTGCCAGCAAGGACATGCTGCTTTATATTTCTCTGCACATCATGCCTCCGTGCATGATGTGCAGAGAAATACAAAGCAGCATGTCCTTGCTGGCAGGAGAGAGACCTGTGTTTACTAGGGAGGCATGATGTGCAGAGAAATACAAAGCAGCATGTCCTTGCTGGCAGGAGAGAGACCTGTGTTGTTTACACACAGGTGTCTCCCCTGTCAGTTTGACATGGCGATCGCCGGGTGCCGGTAGGGAATCTCCGGACGGGACCCGGTGATTGACATTCCTAGCTGCCAATGGCGGCACAGGTAGGGTGGTGTGCATGCGTGCCGCCCTACCAGGAAATGCAAATCACGTATATGTACGTGATTTTGCGCAGCCCTGTAGCAGTAGTTCTATAGGGCGGTAGGGAAAGTGGGAAATGGTTACGCTAAAGGTTCAAGTGGCCATCATTCCTTAGTTCATGAATTCTTCTGTTTATTTCTTCCTCAGACTCTGAATGGATCATTAACCCTGGAGCTCGTTAATGAGAAGTACTGGAAGGTGAGCAAGCCTCTGGAGTTGTATTACGCTCCTACGAAGGAACAGAAATAAGGGGGTGACTCCCTTGAGGTGTGAGAAGATAGACTGACTGGAAACCTTAGAGACCATGATCCTCACACAGTCGCACCGTAGAAACATTCTACAGCCAAACTTTTGTGGAGAGGCACCGAAAATGGGACCTACGGGAAAATGGCGCCACCCTTGGAGACGGTTCGCCAGCTCGCCCGTCCTTGTGTGGATTACCATTGTTGGTCAGAAGCAAGTGGTGTCCTCCTCACTCTGCATAGTCCAGGAGCACAATTAGGCAGAAGCCATTCATCGGACCCCCTGCCATAGGCTTCAAGTGCTGCTCCATAAATCATATTTAATGGGGAGTATAGTCCCATGAAGACAAACTTCTCACCTCACCCATACTTCTGTCACCCCGCAGCTCATCCATGTCGCTCCTCGGTTCTTAGTGGGATTATAATAATTTATATACCGTTCACTATATTGCGCTGGTATTTTCCTAAGCTTGTAACAGTCTTTTATACTAGAACATTTAATTTTTAGGTTTTTATTTGCCTTTTCATGCCGAGGTGGAAAAAAAAAACTGTAAACAGCAGCAATATATCTACTTTCTGTACTCAGTCTAAATATCGTGTTTCTCTATTTTTCCTACGCAGGAATGAGTCTTTTCTCGGTAGGAATCAGGGTTTTTGTGTAAGCTGTGCAGGTTACAATGCTTTGGAGTAAATACATATTTTTGTTTGACATGAACTGTTATGTAGGTCTGTGTCCGGTGAGTGTTCAGAGGGAGCAGCTAACAATTGACTCCCTCCAGCTGGGGGGGTCATCTTAAAGTAGAACTATAGGCAAAGTATTTTTTATTTCCATTTTGGATAGATTAAGGGATGGTTAGAACTCCTGTCAGTTTATTTTTTGTCATTTGCGTCCCATTGGGGAGATTTACCTTCACTTCCTGTCCCATAGCCAAAACAGGAAGTGAAAGAGAATCCCTGCAAATTAACTTCCTGTGTGTGTGTGTGTGTGTGTGTGTGTGTGTGTGTGTATATATATATATGTGTGTATATATATATGTGTGTATATATATATGTGTGTATATATATATGTGTGTATATATATATGTGTGTGTATATATATATGTGTGTGTATATATATATGTGTGTGTATATATATATGTGTGTGTATATATATATGTGTGTGTATATATATATGTGTGTGTATATATATATGTGTGTGTATATATATATGTGTGTGTGTATATATATATATATGTGTGTATATATATATATGTGTGTATATATATATGTGTGTATGTATATATATATGTGTGTATGTATATATATATGTGTGTATGTATATATATATGTGTGTATGTATATATATATGTGTGTATGTATATATATATGTGTGTATGTATATATATATGTGTGTATGTATATATATATGTGTGTATGTATATATATGTGTATGTGTATATATGTATGTGTATATATGTGTGTGTATGTATATATATATGTGTGTATGTATATATATATGTGTGTGTGTATATATGTGTATGTGTATATATGTATGTGTATATATGTGTGTGTATATATATATATGTGTGTATGTATATATATATGTGTGTATGTATATATATATATGTGTGTATGTATATATATGTGTGTATGTATATATATGTGTGTATGTATATATATGTGTGTGTGTGTATATATGTGTATGTGTATATATGTGTGTATATATGTGTGTATATATATGTATGTGTGTATATATATGTATGTACGTGTGTATGTGTGTATATATATATGTGTGTGTGTGTATGTGTGTATATATATATGTGTGTGTGTGTATGTGTGTATATATATATACACATAAATCCTACACCCACAGTTGATCCAGAGGAAGGCAAATAAAACTCAGCAAAGCACGATCCAATTTGCTCCTGCAGGGAAAAAAATTCCTTCCTGATCCCCTGAGAGGCAATCGGATATTCCCTGGATCAACTTTACCTATAAATGTTATATCCAGTTATATTCTGTGTATCCAAGAAAGAATCCACGACTTTCCTACAGCAATCCACTGAGCTGGCCAGAACCAACTCTTGAGGGAGTCTATTCCACATCCTTTTTGTTTTTACCACCCCCAACTGCCTACCTACAGATGCACATGATGGATGCTGTTGTCCATTCACATTGCCATGACTGCAATGCTTTCCATCATGGTAAATTTAAAGTGGTTGTAAACCCTTACATCATGGGTGCTCAACCTGTGGCCCTCCAGCTGTTGCGGAACTACAAGTCCCATCATGCCTGCTTTTGGGAGGTATGCTTGTAATTGTCAACCTTGTAATGCCTCATGGGATTTGTAGTTCCGAACAACCTGGAGAGCCACAGGTTGGGCACCCATGCCTTACATTTATCCAGTGATGTGTTTGACCTCAGGTGATACACAGAAATTAAACAAATCTTCCTAACGCCTGCATACGTTGTACCTGTTTATCTGCAGTCGTCCGTCCCCCAAATCTATTCAAAGTGCAGAGTTTACACAGGATCTCTTGACTCTGAAAAGCTGGGGGCAGGGACCTGAAGTCACACTTAGGCTCCATGTAGACAGGATGTTTGGAAAACTCTTCTGAACGATGGAAACTGACTGCTGGAAAACGTAGGTTAAAAAACGTCAGTTTAGCCGTTTTTGCATACCGCATTTATGTGCGTTTGCCTTTTAGAAGCGTTTTTTAAAAATAACCTCAGTTGACCCTCCCAAATGCCCAGAATGCACTGAAAAATAATAAAAAATCAACTATTTCAGACATTTTGTGAGAAATATACAGAGCAGTATGTGTGGAGATGACCTGTCTTTTCTGGTTGTATTCACTATGGATCCCATCATGAGTATAATGCGGAACGTTCTACCATTCTTTCCTTCACGTGAAACCTGGAACTGACTGCGCTGGTGTACCGGGTCCATTTGAATACATGGAAAACGCTTTGCATGCATTTCTGGTGATAAAAAAAGGCTCTGGACAGCATCTGGATATGGAACAGTTAAAAACTCTTCTAAACGCAAACGCTTATAAACGCGGTTATTTGCATTTAGAAGCATTTGGCATTTGAAACGTCGGTAAAATCTACTACTGAACGCAAGTTTGATACGTTCAAAAAAACGACTGTAAACTCAACTGCCTGTAAACAACGATGTGTACATGGACACATAGGAAAACATTAGGGAGAGTTCAGGGGCTGCTGAAAAAACGCAGAACAGCTCCTGAACGTCAGTTTATCAGCTGCAGTGTACATGGAGCCTACGTGAGGAGAACTCTTGAGAGCTGATTGGAGGGAGAGACACATCCCCCTCAACACAGCAGCAGAACTGAGGCTCTCAATCACAGGCTGTGTGCTGGCACTCCCATCACCTTTTTTTCTCTTAATGTCGGGAAAACTTGTTAGAAGTGATTCATGCTGATAGCAGAGATGAAGCAGACAGAAATGATGCTTAGTGCTTTGGATTAAGGAAAGTACACACTATAGAGGGGTATGCTTTGCTCATATTTCATGTCTGAGGTTTACATTCACTTTAACTCAGTGTCACACTGGGCAGGCATTCTGCTTGCCACATGCGCCCATTGAATTCAATGTGACAGCGCCACAAGTGCTTGCCAAATGTGAAATCTTCATCGGGATTGGATAAAGTCCACTATGTGAAAGAGGCCATAAAGTGTATTTAGTGATTGTAAAGGCTCAAGGTTTTTTATCTTCATGTATTCTATGTATGAAGGTAAAGAAAACCTCTGTGCAGCAGCCCCCCAATACTCACCTAAGCCCCCTCTCAACTCAGCGATGTGCACAGGAGTCTCGGTTATCCCGGGACTCCCTCTTCTCATTGGCTGAGACAAAAGCAGGAGCCATTGGCTCCTACTGCTGTCAATCACAGCCAATAAGAAGGGGGGGGGGAGCAAGTTTCTGCTCTGTGTGTGAATGAATACACGGAGCATTGGGTGCCCTCATAGCAAGCTGCTTGCTGTGGGGGCACCTGACAGGAGGGAGGGGCCAAGAGCGCCTGCAGGGAACCTGAGAAGAGGATGCAGGCTGCTCTGTGCAAAACCGCAGGTAAGTATAGACATGTTTGGTATTTTTTCTCCGAAATTTTTTTTTAATGCTACCGATATCCCTGTTTAGGAAATCCCGTCTTGTCCTGGCGATCGTTGTCACTGGGATTGGAAGTTGAGGGGGGAATTATTCTAATGGGAACACTGGTTTCAGTGATCGCTCACCCAGGTTCACACCTAAGCGTTTTGCATTCAGTACAGTCCATTTCACATGATTTCCTATGGGACGGGTTCACATCTTTGCGTTTTCATCTGGTGCATTTTTTCAAAAGGCTCGGGGACTTTTTTTGAATGCAAAAAGTTAAGTTTTTGGTTCTATAGACTTCAATGGAAACACTGCAGAAAAGCACGTAGTGCGTTTTTGATACGTTTTTAAATCTGCCTAGCAACAAGGAAAAAAAAAAAAAAAACTGCATTAAATGCGCAGGGGCAAAAATGCAACGCAATGCAGAAATGGCTCAACCGCAACCTGCATAGGTGTGAACCGAGCCTAAGAGGGGCTTTCCCTCCCTTGAGAGACTCTTCACCTGCCTGCTGTGTCTGCAGAAAAGTAAGTAAAAGGAAACCTCAGTTGGACACAAATGGGGAAAAAATGGGTTCTAACCGTTCATTACTGTATCCAAAAATTGGCATTAGATATTCTTTAACCTCTTGAAGCCAAGCGCACGCAAATATGCGGCCTCTCGGTGTCTGGGCCTTGACGCCAAGCGGCTGCTTATTTGCGTGCAATTAGAAAATACATATGTGCTGAGAGCGCGCGCCGAGTGCGCTCCCAGCACACATGTCCGTGACTCACAGAAAGGTGCCGATCTCCCCTTGCGAGCGCGACCTTTTCCGATCATGTGACCGCTGCAACGTCAAATCACAGTGGTCACCTGACCCTAAAACCCCACCCGCCTCCCGGCTTCGGAAACTCTTAAAGGGCCGGGAGGCGCCAGTACCAAGTGGTTAAATCACATGCTGCCGGCACCGGAGAGATGTTTCCACCGGAATTTCCGGTTCTGCATACAGTGAATGCCAACGCTGTCACATTGCCGGCTCATGGTGTCATGCTTCCTTTTATAGATTCCTGGCATTGTAAATAAGTTAGAAATGTGGGAATCCAAGCTGTGTGTGTGGATTAGTTAGTGTAGTCCAAGGATGTATTCACACAGCGATGGAGAGCTGCCACAGCGATCTATAGCCGGCTGCAGTGGGGGCAGTGTGGTGTGCGATTCAGCACATCACTCAACTCCCTTTTTTTTTTTTTGTACAAACTTTATTTGAAGTATAAAAAAATGTACACTTCATACATGGTAGTGCGATGTTGCTGTGCATGGCAGTGCGGTTCGGCATGGTGTGTTGCAATAAAATGCAGCATAGTACTAGGCTGTGTTGTAGTGTGAATGAGACACTTACCCTAGGCTCACAGCTAAGAGTTTTCTGCAGCGTTTTGCAGAAACGCACAGCAGTCCAATTAACATGATTTCTTATGGGACAGGTTCACATCACAGCGTTTACACCCTGTGCGTTTTTTGGAAAGGGTCAAAACATTGCGTTTTTGGTTCTATAGACTTCAGTGCAAACGCTGCAGAAAAGCATGTAGTGCGTTTTTGATGCATTTTAAATCTGCCTAGCAACAAGAAAAATAAAGAAAAATACGCAGGTGCATAGTAGAGCCATACAAAGCAATGTGCTGCCAATGTAAAACACACACAGCACACAGTTAACCCTTTGATCGCCCCAGATGTTAACCCCTTCCTACCCAGTGTCATTAGTACAGTGTCAGTGCTTTTTATTAGCACTGATCACTGTATTGGTGTCACTGGGGATGTCAGTGGCACCAAGTCAGTTCCCCCCCAGTGATATAATGCCCGCCGCAGTCCCGCTATAAGTTGTTGATCGCCACCATTACTAGTAAAAATAAAAACAAAAAAATCCCAGTATGTATACCGCCATTTGTAAACGCTATAACTTTCATGCAAACCAATTAATTTAGACGTATTGGGATTTTTTTTTTATCAGACATGTAGCAGAATATATTTTGGCCTAAATTTAGGATGAAATTAGATTTTTTACATTTTTCTACTGGACATGCAAAAAGTCAAAAACAGGTTTTTTTCTTAAAAATTGTAGGTCTTTTTTCTGTTTATAAATCCTTAGGAGGGCAAGTGGTTAACTATCTTTATTTTATCTGCAAATTTTTCAGTCAGCCCCTCACGGTTTTCTGATACCAACACAGAAGCAGTGTATCTGAATCTGCGCAGCCTCGGTAAAGCCCATTCTGTTGGGATGGCCTGTAATGTTGCTTCCGGTACTGTTTTCCGCACGGGCACTCACCTTGATACTTGGTGCAACACGCTGAGTCAGCCGCAAAATGCTATACAGTTCAAGGGCTGTGGTCCATGGCTATGGACCCCAGTCCCTGAAGACCCCTTTGAGGGTAGGCACACCCTGAAGGGCAAAGCCTGGACTTTCTATACGTATAAGACAGGTTCACCCTGCCTCTCCGACTTTTACTAGAAAAGGGCTACGCTGCAATTCCATTGCACAGAGCAGGTGAGTATAAACCTGTTTGTTATTTAAAAAAAAAAAAAACTTTGCATTTACAGTCACTTAAATTTTGAAATTATTTTTGGGTTTGCTAACACAGGACAGGTTTGTATCCAGGGATTCCCTGGTGAAAGCACTGGATGCTCCGGTGATTTCATGGGATCAGTGCACCCTGATCTATGGCTTTCCTCTCCAGAAACCACACATCCTAGATGGAGGGTATGCTATTGTTCCCCATTGCTGCTGCGTGGCCCAGGTGAATGTGGTTAGTCGACCTGGCGAGCAGAAGCATTATGTGCCCTGCAAGACTGCCTGATTTCCTGTGCCAAGGCTTTTATTTGCCATCCTGATTCTTGGTCGCTGGTTTTAGCAAGTCTGTTGAAACCCAGCTTCCCAACGAAGACCTCCAGTGGCGCGTTGTCACAGCTGCTAGACGCTTCCATCTTCACTCGGTTCTTCCGGGTTTGCGATCTCCAGCCGTCTGACAGGCCGGGCCACGATGACATCACTCCCGTGCATGCGCATGGGAGTCCCGGGTAGTGGAAGGCTCGGATGGAGGGCAGGGGTGTTGTTGGTCAATGTCAGGCTCTTTCTGCGGGGTGGGGCGCTGATTTTTGTGTTGCGTAGGGCAGCACAAAACCTAAATACACCACTGAAAGAGAGGATATCCTCTTTAATATTTGCGGCTTTGTGAAGTAAGGTGATTGGAGATTTGCGCGGTTTGATCCCATTTACATAATGCCAGGGAGTTCAATGAGTTGATAACCTATGGATAAAATCTCGGTGGTACAGCCCACCTCAGCCTGGGAAATCATCAAAACTGGATAGAAAGCACACAAATGGCGCAAACACATTATCCAAGGTTTATTATAAAAGACAAAAAAACATACAAAATGAATAGAATATGAAAAAGCCTGAACGCCACAATGATGACAGAGTGTCCTCGTGGTGGTACAATCGGCCTGCTGACGTTGTGGCATTCAGGCTTGTACATTCTCTTCATTTTGAATGTTTTTTGTGTTTTTTCTTTTATGATAACCCTTGGAAAATGCGCTCGGTGTTCGCACCACCTGTGTGATTCCTTTCCCCATCACCTCTGCGAATGTCTGAACTAGCTGCCTCGTCTTGCATACAGACAAGGTGTTGTTGAGGCCCAGGACTTCCTTTTTGCCTAACCCAGTCTTGGCCTTTCACCACATTGTTCTGCCATCCCTATGCCCAGCACTAGTTTACCAAAAGGAAATGACTCTCCAGAGTCCAATGTCTGAATGTGGTTCAGGATGTGGGATTCAACTTTTCAGCCACTGCTTCTGGATGACCCCAGAAGGGTGGTGTCCCAGTTTTTCATTCCACATACAGTTAGGTCCATATATATTTGGACAAAGGCGCAATTTTAGGTTTTTTCAAGTATTGAACAAAACATATTCAAGCTATAGTTCTATAATGGACTGAAAGTGCAGACTCTCAGGTTTAATTTGAGGGTATGTACATCCACATTGGAGGAAGGGTTTAGGAATTACAGCTCTTAAGAATAGCCATCCCCCCTTTTTCAAGGGACCAAAAGTAATTGGACAATTGAATCAAAAGCTGTTTTATGGCCAGGTGTGGGCTACTCCATTATTTCTTCATCAATTAACCTCCCTGGCAATCAGATTATGTCAGTATGTCTGTGCTCAATGCGGTACATTGTTTGCAATGGAAATATTATTATTATACAGTATTTATAAAGCGCCGATAGTTCGCTCAGCGCTGTACATTACAAAGGGGGACAGAACATGTGACAGAACAATACCAATACAATGCAAAACATGAGGGGATGGAGGGCCCTGCTCTTTTGAGCTTACAATCTAGGAGGGAGGGGATCTGTTGTTTTTTTTATTGTAGGCTGTAAGTTTTAGGAATCACTCACTGAAATCTGTCCGAACAAGAATCTAGTAAACATCCCGGGTATGATAAAATTTGAAACACGAAATCATAAATTATAATATAATAAATAATCATAAAAAATATAATAATAAATGGAATTCAATATTGTAATCAAACCAAAAACACTAAAACTTTAAATATAGCGCCAAGTTCACACATCACTGATCTTAGTCGCAGAATCATTTTCAGTGTCTGATGAGGAATTTCCCCCACGAATCATCACTCAATTCTGCAAGTGGTTCTGATTTACTATCGCGGTTCTCTAGCCGGTCTAAAACCGCTTTTGACCTAAAGGGACGCTTTTTGGACGCCATGGACGTTTCTCAGTTTCCAGGCAGAAAGAACAGTAAAAATGCAGGCAGGGCGCCGGACAAAGCACTCGGGACACAATGTATGTGAAATGGTTTGATACAGGAATGGAATACTATCAGATTTTAGTGTATTGAGTGAATGTCAAATTTTTACATTTTTTAAATTCCCGCCGATTCCGTCCCACGTACAATGCCGGCATCAGCCAGAGGAGATGGCCGGGGACACTGCAGGGGGGACATCGCGGGAGCGCAGGACAAGGTAAGTGCAGAAGGGATCCCGGAGCAACGCTACAGTGTATTCCTGAGTGTAGCTTGGGGTTACCGCTTCTGGTACTAAAAGTTAACCCCGAGCTACACTCAGGAATACTGCCAGGGGGGTTAAGCAGGTAAAAGGTCTGGAGATGATTCTAAGTGTTTGTGTGAAATTTACTTGTGAGCCCCTGAAGGATGCAGATATCTGTGTGTATATAAACAATATGTCGCAGGCATCCTTGCTCACCCTCATGTGGTGTGCATCAGTAAGATAGCAATAAAAGTATTGGGTGCCGCGCTCTATTTATTGTTTTAAAATTGAAAGAATTATTATTTAAACCAATGTGTGTTAATCTCTCTTAATTATCACCGTGAATAAACATTCGCCAATAAAATAAATAAAAAACAAAATAATTGTAAATAAAAATATAATAATAGTGATTACAAATAAAAAAACCAAACTATAACTTTAAATTAAGGATGAATAGTCCCATATGCACTGAGATGATATCAAATTCCTTATACGTTCAGCGGAAGAATGAATGCAGTATACTCTCCTTTGTAATGGAAAATACTGTATAGCTGCAATGGTTAACAATAGAAGCTGCACTGTGAATCACTGTGGTAAACGAGGTCTCTCCTTCCCCAGCACTCTCCTTAATCCAGTTCTCCTCCCATGGATCATAAGGGAAATAAAAAGAGGTACATAGTGTCTTATCCGGGGTAAAAGACTTTAATGTGCGCTAGTAATACACTAACATGAAATTAAAATGAAATGCGCTTTTCATATATATAACCGCGGATAGCGGTGAGACCAGCCTTGTTGGTGTGCCTGCGCACACTGTCAATACTCGCCGTGTCTGAATGCGGATGCGTGGTGACGTCACTGCCCCTCCCCTACGCGTTGCGCTACAGGGACTCGTAGCTTCCTTTGGGGGAGGGGCAGTGACGTCACCACGCATCCGCATTCAGACACGGCGAGTATTGACAGTGTGCGCAGGCACACCAACAAGGCTGGTCTCACCGCTATCCGCGGTTATATATATGAAAAGCGCATTTCATTTTAATTTCATGTTAGTGTATTACTAGCGCACATTAAAGTCTTTTACCCCGGATAAGACACTATGTACCTCTTTTTATTTCCCTTATGATCCATGGGAGGAGAACTGGATTAAGGAGAGTGCTGGGGAAGGAGAGACCTCGTTTACCACAGTGATTCACAGTGCAGCTTCTATTGTTAACCATTGCAGCTATACAGTATTTTCCATTACAAAGGAGAGTATACTGCATTCATTCTTCCGCTGAACGTATAAGGAATTTGATATCATCTCAGTGCATATGGGACTATTCATCCTTCATTTAAAGTTATAGTTTGTTTTTTTTATTTGTAATCACTATTAATTATATTTTTATTTACAATTATTTTGTTTTTTATTTATTTTATTGGCGAATGTTTATTCACGGTGATAATTAAGAGAGATTAACACACATTGGTTTAAATAATAATTCTTTCAATTTTAAAACAATAAATAGAGCGCGGCACCCAATACTTTTATTGATTCTAAGTGTGGTATTTGCATTTGTAATCTACTGAATCTAATTGCTAAACCCTTCCTCTAATGTGGATGTACATACCCTCAAATTAAACCTGAGTGCGCACTTTCAGTCCATATCCATTATGTAATTATAGCTTGAATATGTTTTGGTCAATACCTGAAAAAACTAAAATTGTGCCTGTGTCCAAATATATATGGACCGAACTGTATGTAGGTGGCTGAGACAGACCATCATTCAGGCTCATGGTCTCAAGGACGGAGGTTCCCATCCACCTCATGTACTCTAATAGCAGACAACATTTCCTAGATGTTATTTATAAGTAGTCTTTGCATTTGTTTAGTTGTCACAATTGTGTTTTCTGAACTGAAGCCAAACAAAGTAGTTTTGTCAAAGACTTTTATTGAACACGGAAAGGGATAATCTATAAATTAATTCTGAACACAAGACGAACAAGACAATCCTGACGTTTACACATAACATAGGGACGTACTCTATATTACAGGCCTTCTTCATCATGGGTGCTTCTCCAGCAGCATCGTCCATTGCCGCCTCCAGCTCAGAAGTTGGGTTTGTGTTTCTTCAGCTCAACCATTAAGTGATGAAGGTTAATTAACTCTGAACAAACCGGGAGATTCCTGAGAGGGGGCTGGGAGAGGATCTTGTGGAATCGGTGGTAGTATTGGATTAGCTGTGTCAGTGCCCCCTGTGGGAAATCAATGTGTATATTTATATATTGAGCTGGATGTGACAAACAACCTTCTGGTGATGAATAGTCACACAAATTCAACGGACATAAATCGCCTTTATTAGTCTATTATCGAATAAAATATTACATACCTTGGCGGCACCCTCTCCCGCGCAGTGACAATTGACATCGAGGTCACCTGCAGAATCGCCAAGGCAAGCTCTGCATTTGGCAGACTACTGACCAATGTGTGGGACCGCCGTGGAACAAGCCATGCCACGAAGCTCAAAGTCTGCCGAGCCGTAGTGCCAACTACCCTGATGTATGCCAGTGAGACCTGGACTTTATACAGGAGGCATGCTAGGCCAGGGCTTAAAATTCCAAGTCCTGAGCTACTAGCCAGGCCTTAGAGTTACTCGCCACCAACAAAACACACACACACAAACATGTACATACACATACACACACAGAAACATGTACACATACGTACAGAGACACATGTACACACACACACATACAGACACATGTATACACACACAGGCAAGTACAGACACGCATACACACAGATACATGTACATACACAGAAATACACACGCACAGACACGTACATACATACACAGACACATGTACGTACATACACACATGTACACGCACACAGCCACATGTACACATATATGTACATACACGCAGACACATGTACAGATACACACAGACACATGTACAATTGTGCATGCATACACAGACACACGGACAATTGTGCATGCATACACAGACACACACACACCACCACCACCCCCCATAAAAAGTTGCAGTACTTCGTTGTTCACTCACAGATCTGGGTACTGCACTCTAGGGGGAGGCAGAGAGCACAGCACACACTCCTTGCTTTGCTTTCACTTCGCTCAGCTATTGAGCAGTCTGACGGCTCCCAGTGCCAATGACAGATCCGGCCTGAGCTCCGAGCCTGCTCAGCAAGACGGCCCTGGGGGACACACTGGCCCCACCATAATTTCCACTTGCCATTGGCGAGCAGGCAAGTGGAAATTTCAAGCCCTGTGCTAGGCAATTGAACCACTTCCGGAAAGAAGAAAATGCCTGAGCTCCTGCGCTGGACAGTTCACTCCACATTATCAATGTCCCCACATGAGTAGGAAAGGAATGCAAGCCTTGCTGCCCTCAACGGACCAGGGAAATCCAAAGAGAACTGTATATAGGAAACAAAGAGGGCGCACGGGCCTAGTGCATTACCTTTAAAAATTAAGATTTATAAAAAGTAAAATACTCACAAGATAAATAAAATCAGTTGACTGGCTCTGAGGAAGAGGTACAACCTCGAAACGGGTCAGCCACCAGCTATATAGAGGTCTACAATCCCCCACCAGACCACCTTCAGGGGTTTTGGACCACATTGCATCCCTTGTGACATGCTTTCCATTTGATTTTATTCCTCGTCAGTATTTTACTTTTTATATATAAATCTCATTTTTAAAGGTAATGCACTAGACCTGTGCGCCCTCTTTTTGTTTCCTATATATAATTGAACCACTTCCCCATGACCTGCCTCCGCAGACTTCTGAGGATCTGTTGGCAGGACAAGGTGCCAGACACAGAAGTCCTCTCCAGAGCAGGCCTGCCATCACTTCACACCCAGCTGATGAAAGCCCAGACACGCTGGGCAGGATGCAAGGAGGCCAGACCACCGCATACCTAAACAGCTCCTCTATGGTGAGCTGTCTCAAGGAAAGCAATCACACGGGGGACAAAGGAAGCGATACAAAGACACATTGAAAGCCTCCTTCACGTCCCTGGATATTGACACCACCACTTGGGAAACCCTGGCACAAGATCGATCGAATGGCGCACGCTGATCCACCAAGGCTGCCAGACATTTGAGGAGAGAAGAACAACCACAGCACAAGAGAAGCGAGCACTCCGCAAAGCCAGTGCTGCAAATGCTGCAACAGTGGTGCCCACATATGTCTGCCTGACATGTGGCAGAACATACGTGCCCGTATTGGTCTTACCAGCCACCTACGGACACACCATGGACTGCCCACTACCTGTTAGATGTCAAGGTCAGCTTTGAAAATGATGGACGAACATCATCATCGTTCATTAGGGGGAAATGGCATCCCTCTATCTATACAGTATTATTTATATGCTTCTGTCTTCATCAGGTAAAGAAATCCAGTCAAAGCAGTGACTGCCAAGTGGGAACCCCTTCAGCATTTCCAGGTTTCTTGCATGGGGACTTCCCTCTTAGCCTGCCATCGTGCTATTTGGCCGCCTACTCCTGCATTCCACTCTCAGGAACCATACCTGTTTTGCGTCCCCCTACCCCCTATTCATTCTTTGGAGGTCACAGCAGCCATCTGAGAATATACTTTGCCTACCCACTTCATCCTCAAGCCAGATGGTTGATCGGGACTCCCGATGGGATGGGAGAGAAGTAGTAGCCGCTCCAATTTCTTGTACAACAGAGCTGATCACTGGCTGTAAAAAAGCAGCTGCAGGCATAACTCCGGTACAACCACCGAACGTCCAGTGATGTATGGATACACCACTGGTCTGGAAGTGGCTATAGGAGGCTTGAAAGACTGGGCTCTGTAAGTGTACCTGCTGCCCACTGCACCCCTGATGCCTCTGGGTCTAAGCCACAACCAGTGTGGGACGTAAGTGAAACAGAGGCACTTATAGGCAGGGGTGTCCCTAGGGTTGGTGTAAACCGGTGCCGGAACACTTGGTGACACCCCCTCCACAGGATGGATCGGATCTGCGGATTGAGCATAATGGATCGGAGTCCAATCCATTATCCTCCCCAATCCGCAGATCTGATCCATCCTGCGGGGATCGTCGGCTTGCAACCTATACGGGGTTAACTGATCTCTCCACGAAAAGGTAAGTTTTAAAGCAAGCCGACCATCAGCTTGCTTTAAAACTTACCTTTTCGAGGAGCTCGTGCAGAGATCAGTTAACCCCGTATAGGTTGCAAGCCGACGATCCCCGCAGGATGGATCGGATCTGCGGATTGAGGAGGATAATGGATTGGACTCCGATCCATTATGCTCAATCCGCAGATCCGATCCATCCTGTGGAGATCGTTGGAGGGGGATCGGATCTGCGGATTGAGGAGGATAATGGATCGGACTACAATCCATTATGCTCAATCCGCAAATCCGATCCATTCTGCGGGGATCATCTGCTTGCATTAAAACTTACCTTTCCGTGGAACGGGTCTGGTGTCACCCCGTGCAAATGGTGTCACCCCGTGCGGCGCGCACCTCCCACACCTGCCTAGGGACGCCCCTGCTTATAGGATACCTCCTCTCTGTGCAGCGAATCAGTGCCTCCATCCCACACAAATCCCACCTCAAACCTAGACCTGGAGGCATCAGCTGGCTGGTATACAGAGGGAATTCCTTTCCTGCCATTAGGAATTTTGGAGGTCTAACTTAGTGCAGGAAGCAGCAAGGAGGAACAGGTAAATCTGTGGTCCCTTGGCAAATTGGAGGGTGTTTGCAAAAAAAGTGTCAGCAATAGATTAGAAGGATTCAGCTGTAAATCTTTGTAAGGGCACATTAAAGGAGTGGCAGGAATCACAGATTTTTGATTCACTGTGCTCACACCCTATTAACGTAGAAGAGATTAGGGGGGTGCCGATACTAAACATTTACACAAGTACTTGCGCAAAAGCTCAGATCCCTATAACCGATATCTTTGTTGTGGAACGTGAGCCCATACAAAACAAATGCGCTCAAATCTCACTGCAAAGAATCGGATGTGATTTATACAGGAATGTGGTGCGATTCCTCTTCGAATCACATGTGGTTTCCCGCACTGCTCCTGTGTGAACTCAGGCTTGTCATAGTGACTTCAGTCTGGGTTCACACAGGAGGGGTGAGGGAAACTGCATGTGATCCCGACAGGAATCGCACCACATTCCTCTTCAAATCACATGCGATTCTCTGCAGTATGATTTGATTCTATTCATTTTTTTATGGGCTCAAATCGCAGCCAAAGGTATTGGTAACTGGTATTGGAAAGGACTTGCTCTTCACTTCCAGTCCGACACTTTCACCCCCTTCCTGTCCAGGCCAATTGTTAGCTTTTAGCGCTATCACACTTTGAATGACAATTGCTCGGTCATGCAACACTGTACCCATGTGAATTTTTTAGCATTTTTTTTTTAGACAGATAAAGCTTTATTTTGGTGGTATTTATTCACCACTGAAATTTTTATTTTTTTGCTATATAAATGAAAAAGTCCAAAAATTTTGAAAAAAAGTGTTTTTCTTATTTAATTTTGCAAATATATAATATTTCATCATAAATCTTGGCCAAAATGTATTCAGTTATCTTTTTAGTAAAAAAAAAAAAATAACCCAAATTAGTTTATAAGCAAAAATTATAATTTTTTAAAAATGTTTTTTACATTTTTTATTTTTTTATATTATTTGTTTTGTTTTTTTCTACATACTGTCACCCTAGCAGTACAGTGTCACCATGGTGACACTGTACTACTTGTGGGGGGTGATAAAGATTTTTTTCTTTTTTTTTTTTTACACTGATTGCTTTTACAACCATAAAGCCTGTAAAAGCAATCATTTCTCCTTCTCTCACTGCATTCTTGCAGCCATTGAGAACTACTGTGTGAGCTGTGATTGGTCACAGCTTGTCACATGGTACAAGGCTGTTGTGAATAGCCTTGTACCATGTGACCTCTGTGATCATTCACAGATTTCACACGTAGTAAGCAATGATTTCACAAGTAACATCTTGCTTACTACTCTGCATGTGATCACTGATTGACCAATCAGTGATCACACGATCGGGACCTCGCACAGAGATACCATCCAGCAATCGGTGTTCCGGAGGACACAGCGGGCACCGGATTGCAGTGCTGTGCGCTCCCAGGGAGCGCACACAGTCCAAAATGGCAGGCGCCGTTTATGAACGGCAACCCGCCCCTGGACTGCCACCGGCAAGTGGTTAAACGACAAGTATCGTCGCATCACTAGAGGTTATTACCTGTATGATGCTGGTTCCATTTTTAAAGTTTGTAAATGATCTCATGACATCTTGACTCAGCATCTCCACAGCCTGTTTCCATGTGGCGGAGAATCCTCGCACCAGCTGAGCCACCCGTGCTGCACAGAGAAGAGACGCGTCATTGCAACAGCCACTGTCACACAGATCAGCAGAGGCTACAGCAAAGTGGCACTGCTTCTCACCTTCCTCGCTCTTCAGACGATCCTGCTGGCCCTTCTCAATCAGAGATTCTGACTCTTTCACAAAAGCAATCATCCCACCAAATGATGGAGCCAGGATCTCCTCTATAAATTCCTAGAAGAGAGTTTAAGATGGAGGTCAGTGATGTAACGTGAATGGCATGCTGCCTGTTATACACACGCTCCACTTCCTGCTGGTAGTTCTGTTCAGTGATCGCGCTATACTGTTCCTCTGCATGCAAGTCTATCAGGCTTCTGAATAAACTGGGAAATCTGTATATGATACACAATCATTAATCACTTCAATACCGGACACTTTCACCCCCTTCCTGTCCAGGTCTATTTTCATCTTTCAGGGCTGTCGCACTTTGAATGACAATTGCGCGGTCATGCAACACTGTACCCCAAATTACATTTTTATCATTTTTTTCACACAGATAAAGCTTTATTTTGGTGGTATTTAATCACCACTGAGTTTTTTATTTTTAGCTAAATAAAACAAAAAACACCTGAAAGTTTTGCACATTTCTTTGTTTCTGTTATAACATTTTGCAAATAAATAACATTTCTCCATACATTTAGGTCAAAATGTATTCTGCTACATTTCTTTGGTGAAAATAATAATAATTGAATTTGTATTTTTTTTTTTCAAATGTTTCTATTTTTTTTATTTTTTATTAAATTTTTTCTACTATTTTATTTTTCAGCACACTGTGACCAAAGCAATACAATGTTATCATAGTAACATTGAACTACTCTGGCCAAGTGATCAGGATTTTTTTTTTAACACATTATGATTGCTAATACCAATACATTTCATTGATATTTGCAATCATTGTTACTGAATTAAACTGATTCATTCAGTCTTTTGTTGTGATTAGCTGTGATTGGGCAAAGTTCATCACGTGATACAGATGGGCTGTGATTGGCCCTGTCTGTATCATGTGACTGCCTTGACCTGGGGCAGACTGACCATTTGGAAATTCGGGCTCTGACTGAGGGCCCGGGGTCAGTAGGGGGCCCCATGAGATGCCCCTGGTAACTTTTTCATAGTCTTTTTTGAGTTTGGGCAAGGACACAGGGGCCCCATGATCCCCTATTGCCCGGGGGCCCCATGAGTTGTCAGTCCGCCCCTGGCCTTGACCAGTCACAGCTAACAACTTAATTGTATACAATTGATGGCATGACAGGAAGCCATCCATTGGATACATGTGATCTGCTGTGATTGGTCACAGCAGTCACATGACACAGGCAATGGACCACTGTAGTGATAGGTCATCGGCTGTGTCCACAACAGATCATGCCGCTACGTGGATGTCATATGACACCCAGTCACAACAGTGAGTGTCCCGCCTGGCCATCAATCTGCTATAGGCCGGACGGGAAGGTGTTAAAGGGGACTTGCACTCTCCCAATCCACTCTAGCATTTCACTCCTCCCTTCACCTGACAATGGTGTTCAGTTATTTCTTGCTAGTTTTTTTGTGGAACCCTCCCAGCACTTCCTGGTTTCTCACCTAGGTAAGAATGCCGTCTAAGTCCTCCTAGGATGTCATGCAGCTCAGGAAGCCTCAGGGGAACATTACAGTGCATTCACCAGGGCATGTCATCAGGGGCAGCTGCCCAGGTTCTTGCAGCTGACTCCCTGGCAATGATTCACGGTCTGCAGCAGCAGAGTGCCAGGCCCCCACACTACACCACTGGATTTGCTCGGGGTGTATGTTTATGTGGATACCCAGTGAAAAAAGTAAAATATTAGAAAATGGAAGAAAAAGCACGTAAAGAGGTGGCAGTCGCAATACAAAATAACTTTTGGGTAAAAGTTGCAATAATAAGTTGATTGGTTTCTACGGAGAGCTGCACCAGATTTTGCACTCTCCAGTTTTATTAAATTAAAGTGGAGCTCCACTCATCCTGTCAAAAAATAAAAGTCAGCAGCTACAAAAACTGTAGCTGCTGACTTTTAAAAAACAACCACTTACCTGTCCCACGATCCCATGGTGTGTCCCCCGCAGCCCGTTTCACCGGCCGTCCTGTATTCCAGGAGGCCGGCATCTTCAGTGTGGGCACCCGGCTGTGACAGCTTGCGTCTTCACAGCCGGGTACCCACTGCGCATGCGTGAGTATTGCTGAGCTTCATGAATGTTCCTGTAGTCTTCTGGGACCTGTCACGTGTCCCAAAAGACTACAGGGAGGGAGGGAGGACACCTTCCGCTTCCGATAGCCTAGGTCAGTGGTCGGCAAGCCGCGGCTCGCGAGCCACATGCGGCTCTTTACAAACTTAAATGCGGCTCTTCTGTGTGCCGGGCGCCCGCTCCCCTCCCTCCTCTCGGGCGGCCGCCCGCTCCCCTCCCTCCTCTCGGGCGGCCGCCCCCTCCCCTCCCTCTTCTCGGGCGGCCGCCCCCCTCCCTCCTCTCGGGCGGCCGCCCCAAAAGTCAGGACTCTGCAGCTGTCAGGATGTAGGCGGGGCAGCCAGGATGTAGGCGGGGCAGCGTGACGAACTCCTCTCCTCTCACAGTCCGCCCTGAAGACCAGAACGGCGCGGGAACACGGCGAGAGGAACGCGCGGAGCAAAGGTAAGTGAATTGACACAGGGGGGATTTACTATATGGGGGACTTACTATATGGGGGACTTACTATATGGGGGATGAATTACTATATGGGGGATGAATTACTATATGGGGGATGAATTACTATATGGGATGAATTACTATATGGGGGATGGATTACTATATGGGGGATGAATTACTATGGGGGATGAATTACTATGGGGGATGAATTGCTATGGGGGATGAATTACTATATGGGGGATGAATTACTATATGGGGGATGAATTACTATGGGGGATGAATTACTATATGGGGGATGAATTGCTATGGGGGATGAATTGCTATATGGGGGATGAATTGCTATGGGGGATGAATTACTATGGGGGATGAATTACTATATGGGGGATGAATTGCTATGGGGGATGAATTGCTATATGGGGGATGAATTGCTATGGGGGATGAATTACTATGGGGGATGAATTGCTATGGGGGATGAATTGCTATATGGGGGATGAATTGCTATGGGGGATGAATTACTATGGGGGATGAATTACTATATGGGGGATGAATTGCTATGGGGGATGAATTGCTATGGGGGATGAATTGCTATGGGGGATGAATTGCTATATGGGGGATGAATTGCTATGGGGGATGAATTACTATGGGGGATGAATTACTATATGGGGGATGTATTTTCAGTTTTAAAAATGTGGCTCTCAAAATAAATTTCAATCGTGGTTTTGGCGAGATTTGGCTCAGTTGAAAAAAAAAGGTTGCCCACCACTAGCCTAGGTGATTGGACTGGAAGTGGGTGCGGGTACCTGTCCCTTAAAGCGGAACTTCCCCTTTTGGGTGGAGCTCCGCTTTAACCTCAATCTCTGTAGCAAAAGTACCTATCAGGTCGTTTTTGCTTTCTATTTCTTGTGATTACCCTCTGCTATAATTTGCTTGGCACCATGTTAGATGTTACAAATAGGAGTACAACTTCTTAAAGGTGGAGTTAGCCTTTTAGTCTTGGCCAGGGGTGCTCAACTTTTTGAAGAGCGAGGGCCACTTATTGGACTTTTTCATTTACATAGCAAAAAAAAATAAAAATCCCAGTGGTGAATAAATACCACCAAAATAAAGCTTTATCTGCCTCAAAAAAAAGCTAAAAAATTCATATGGTTACAGTGTTGCATGACCGCGCAATTGTCATTCAAAGTGTGATAGCGCTGAAAGCTGAAAATTGGCCTGGACAGGAGGGCGGTAAAAGTGTCCGGACTGGAAGTGGTTAAATGAAGCCCTCCAGCGGCACGCTGTCAATGCTGCCAGGGCTTCCATTTTCACCTGGTCCTCCTTCCGGATATGCACGCTCCAGCTATTTGAATGACCGGGCTGTGATGCTGTCATGATCGCAGCACAGGGCTTTGAACTGAGAGCACACGCTGTGTGTGCCCTCAAAGCAGAGCACAGTATGCATAAGATGGTGACGTCACTGGCTGCTGAAATTGTGAATATCTCCTAAATGGTGCATATTTAGAAGACATTCACTGTACCTATGTATTGTAGATAGTCATTGTAGCTTACCTGCAGGTACAAGTTCAAAATGAGAGTTTACTACTGATTTAACCACTTGCCTACCGGGCACTTATACCCCCTTTCTGCCCAGGCAAATTTTCAGCTTTCAGCGCTGTCGCACTTTGAATGACAATTCTGCAGTCATGCAACACTGTACCCATATGAAATTATCATTTTTTTCACACAAATAGAGCTTTCTTTAGGTGGTATGTACTCGCCGCTGGGTGTTTTATTTTTTTGTGCTATAAACAAAAAAAGAGCAAAAATTTGTAAAAAAAAAAAGTTTTTCTTTGTTTCTATTATAAGATTTTGTAAACAGGTAATTTTTTTTTCTTTCACTGATGTGCGTTGATGAGGTTGCACTCATAGGCAGCACTGCTGGGTACAGACAGATAGGCAGCACTGATGAGGTGGCACGGATAGGCAGCACAGATGGGCACTGATAGGAGGCACTGATGGGTGACACTGCTGGGCAGCACTGCTGGGCGACACTGCTGGGCAGCACTGATGGGCGACACTGCTGGGCAGCACTGATGGGCGACACTGCTGGGCAGCACTGATGGGTGACACTGCTGGGCACTGATCATCAGTGCCCTGATGATCAGTGCTGATCACTTCTCTGACAATTGCCGGTTATCGGCAGTACTTTCCTCATGCTGTGACATCGTGAGGAAAGTGCAACTGTATTTACTTGGTGATCTGCTGTGTCATTGGACACAGCTGATCATGTGGTAAAAGGCCGCTGTGATTGGCTGTTTACTGTATCACGTGATCAGCTGTGTCCGTAGGACACAGCAATCACCAGCAGCGCTGGGGGGCGTGTTCTGGAATGACGTCCATGGACGTCATCCCAAAACTAGACAACTGCGCTGTAACGAAGAGGTTAAGTTGGTCTGGGCATTTACACTTTACAAAGGATTAACGTGAAATCCAGAGTGATGCAACAAATGGCTGTCTTGTCCTTGTAATCACTGACCTGAGTCCGCGCGGTGAGTAACTGCTGGAAGCTCTCCACCTCCTTACTGTCTGATGATGCTCGTTCCTTGAAATAAACAATGACAGTGACATTGAAGAAGAGACACACAGAGGATACATTCACAAACACTGTGCAATAGCCCAGCATCCCTCACCATCAGTACACTGAGCATCATGTCATAGTTGTTAATCAGGAAAATGAGTTGCTCCTTTCTGGAAGAAAATTCCGCTGCCATTCTCAGGACAAAATTCTCAACTTCCACCTGGAAACAAGACACTCGATTTAGATGTTTTCCAAAATAAACAAACTAATCAGATTGATTCTTTCCTTTTCTTGCCTGTAATGGTAAAATGAAAGCTGGTATTTTATTGGTTGCACCAGTAAACACAAACATTTGCATTTCAGAGCACAACCACGCATTGCTGTCCTGTTCATTGAGTTTTCTAGACTTTGTGACGTGATGCTCAGCTGTATACATATACATTTACCTGCAGCTGTCCCAGGAGGGAATTGGTCTTCTCGTTTGGGAATGTCTGATTTATGCTAACGATAGCAGATGAAAATTCAGCATAACGGCGAGTTATCTGGGAAAGCAGACGAGGTGCAGTTAGTATGGTACAGGCACAGACGCGTGTATTCAAGTTAGGGTACTTTAAATCTTACATAGTGCGGTCTCGTGTCCAGATTGCCCAGCCTCTGTGGATCGGTGTTCCGGATACTCTGAATGTTTAACTCCAGGATATATTGGAAGCGGGGCCACAGCATGTCCAACAGGGCGTCCCAGTACCTGCGGGCCAGCAACACACATAAGAGGAACCTATATTAGCTAGACAACACCATGAGGAAAAGGGGGGGGGGTTTAAATTCCAGCAAGTTACAGCATTATTGATGGTAAGGTCTGTCTTAAAGTGTACCTGTCTCCGTTACACAGTGGAGGAGGCTATTTTAAAAGCCTGACCAATATTTCAGTAAATGCAGTTTGATTACAGACTGCTGACATCACTGAATAGATATATAAGTGTAATAGTTCCTCCTGCGCTAGATGCTGCTGACACAATTTGGCGTGTATCATCCCAATTTGGGATTGGGTTTCTTTGTTTTTGCACGACATACAGGGGTTTATTTACTAAAGCTGGAGAGTCCAAAATCAGACTCCCTTCTGCATAGAAACCAATCAGCTTCTAACCTCAGCTTGTTCAATGAAGCTTTGGCAATGAAACCTGGAAGCTGATTGGTTTCTATGCAGAAGGGAGTCTGATTTTGCACTCTCCAGCTTTAGTAAATAAACCCCAAAGGGTCTGAATTTGTGACCCATCTTTAGATATTCACACAGTTGCACTTTATATATTTTTTGCACTTTATTTCAGGATCCCTTTTTGGGAATTTATAGTTTTAATTTATGTAATATTGTATCATTTTGTTATGTGTGTTTATTTTTAGCGCTGCACCATATGTACATTATCACTGAATAGATACAATTCAGTATTGGATATTCCCACATCATGCCTATCTATGAGGGACAAGGATAATATCGTCACACGTTTCCTAAAGTTGTACTAAATCCTCATTTGAGTTTCACAGGACCATATAGGACTAAGGTGTCCGTTTATGAACCAGCGGTAATAGATCGCTGCTCAGTTCTCCGGCATTCTCGGAGAACACAGTTCTCCTGTGAATGCCGTTTATGAAGCATATGTAGATCAGTTCTCCAAACGAAGGGAGAACGGTCTACAAACGCTGGAAAACGGCTGATTTTACTATAATCTCGTGAGATTACAGTAAAAGATCAGTTTACTAAACAGAGGTAAATTATCTCTGCTTAGTTTGCGGTCCCTCCGATTCTCCAGCTCTGGGCTGGAGAATCTGGAGGGAGAACACAGATCGCCAGGGAAGGGCTGAACATGTTCTCCTGAGTGTTATAAACTGTGAATGACCAGAGAAAAGCTGCGATCCTCTGAATCACAGCTATTCTCTGTGTCATAAAAGGACACCTAAATCCAGAAACTCTTACACTGGGCTACTGTTCCAGCGGCAGCCTTCTGCTTTGCTTCCCCAAAGTCACTGTTAGGGAAGCAGAGTCACATGATCGCTCTCCCATGAACTATATATCCCATCATCATCCCCCTGCACACTCATGCTCCAAGTTATCACACAATTAGGAGCCGCTTGCAATGTTGGTGCAGACAGTGTGCACATTGGCATGACGTCCTTTCCCGGAGTGCACACAAAAGGGTGGCTCCATAGGATGAGGAGCCAAGTCGAGGAGCCATCCTCGAAACCAGAAATATGGGGCCAGCAATCAGGACTGGGCGAAACTGCAGGAAAAGCATGAGCAGTGTACTATAAACAGCTATCTGTGTTTGGATTGCTTTACAGAGGGCGTTTGACAGGTGGTGAGGAGGTAAAAGGGTCACCTCCTGATTTAACCCTGTAAACACTGCACTACCACTCTGCCATCACATGCATAGACACACTGCATGTGTCTTCTGCAATACATAGCCTGCCTGCTTGCAAACTGTAATTTGTCATTTAGTTCTGCTCTTAACCTTCCTGGTGGTAATCCTGAGTGTGGCTCGGGGTTAATTTACAGTACCAAAAGCAGTAACCCCCGAGCAACACTCAGGATCACACTGTAGTGTAACTTTCCTTGTCCTGCGATCCCCCGATGTCCTCCGGCTGATGCTGGCAACTGTCTTCCGGGTTCCCTTCCCTGCGAGTGTTGCGACGCAGGGGGCAGAACCGGCGGGAGATTCAAAAAAGTAAAAATATGACACACACAATACAATGTAATCTGTTAGGATCACATTACTGTATCAAACTATTTCCCCTCAGTCTTGTCCCGAGTGCTTTGTCCTGCGCCCTGCCTGCACTTTTACCGTTCTGCCTGGAAACTCGAGAACGTTCATGGCATCCAAAAAGCGTCCCTTTAGGTCAAAAGCTGTTTAGACCGGCTAGAGAACAGCGATCGCGAATTAGAATCACTTGCAGACTTGAGCAATAATGATTAGTGGGGAAAATCGTCAATAATACACTGAAAGTGACGACAGCGATGATTCTGTGTCTGAGCTCAGTGATTTATTTATTATTTATTTATTTCAGGTACTTATATAGCGCTGTCAATTTACGCAGCACTTTACACATACATATTGTACATTCACATAAGTCCCTAACCCTCAAGGGGTGTACAATCTAAGGTCCCTAACTTACATTCATACATACACATATTAGGGACAATTTAGACAGGAGCCAATTAGCCTACCAGCATGTCTTTGGAGTGTGGGAGGAAACCGGAGCACCCGGAGGAAACCCACGCAAGCACAGGGAGAACATGCAAACTCCACGCAGGAAGCGCCATGGTCGGGAATCGAACCCATGACCCATTTACTGCAAGGCAGACGTGCTAACCACTAAGCCACTGTGCCGCCCGATGTGCGAACTTGGCGCTCTATTTCAAATTTCAGTGTTTTTGGTTTGATTACATTATTGAATTAAATGTATTACTATTTTTTATAATTATTTATTATATTATAATTTATGATTTCGTGTTTCAAACTTTATCATATCCGGGATGTTTACTAGACTCTTGTTTGGACAGATTTAAGTGAGTTATTCCTAAGAATTACAGACCTACAATATAAAACAACAAATTTCCATGCAAAACAATGTACCGCTTTGACATTCAAAAATATTGACGTAATCAGACGCCAGGGAGGTTAAAGTGGAGCTTTAAGCTAAGAAAAACCTGGGCAGACAGGCAGGATTTTTAATACAGAAGAGATATGCTTTGTCTCTTCTGCAATAAAGTTACTTACCTGCCTGTTCGTCCCGTAGAGTGAGCTGTGAATGTGCAGCTCACAGTAGAAATTCAGCAATGCCGAAGCTAACTGCACTCCTATGCATGCGCGGCAGTGACGTTACCCGCCATAGATGTCAGTAGCTGGCAGGACGCTTCAGGACACTGCTTCACTGCATCCAAGGCGAGTATTGCTCTGCTTTAACCACTTCCAGTCCAGACACTTTCACCCCTTTCCTGCCCAGGCCAATTTTCAGCTTTCAGTGCTATCACACTTTGAATGACAATTGCGCGGTTATGCAACACTGTACCCATATGAATTTTTTAACATTTCTTTTAGACAGATAAAGCTTTATTTTGGTGGTATTTATTCACCACTGGGATTTTTTTTTTTGCTATGTAAATTAAAAAGTCCAAAAATTTTGAAAAAAAAAAGTATTTTTCTTATAAAATTTTGCAAATAAATAGTATTTCATCATAAATCTTGGCCAAAATTTATTCCGTTATATTTTTAGTAAAAAAAAAATAACCCAAATTATTTTATAACCAAAATTATAATTTTGAAACATTTTTTTTTTACATTTTTTTAAATTTATTTTTACATACTGTCACCATGGTGACACTGTACTACTTGTGGGGGGTGATAAAGATTTTTTTTTTTACACTGATTGCTTTTACACCCATAAAGGATGTAAAAGCAATCATTTCTCCTTCTCTCCAGCTGCATTCTTGCAGCCATTGAGAACTACTGAATGAGCTGTGATTGGTCACAGCTTGTCACATGGTACAAGGCTGTTGTGAATAGCCCTGTACCATGTGACCTCTGTGATCATTCACAGATTTCACAAGTAGTAAGCAATGATGTCAGAAGTGACATCTTGCTTACTACTTTGCATGTGATCACTGATTGGCCAATCAGTGATCACATGATCGGGACCTCGTACAGAGGTCCCGTCCGACGATCCGTCTGGTGGACACAGCGTAACTCGGATCGCGATGCTGCGCGCTCCCAGGGAGCGCACACAAGCAGGGTGCGGGAAGGCCGACCCTGCACTGCCACCGTCCGGGCGTTTACATACAACGGCCGGATGGGAGGTGGTTAAGGCTCCATGCACACGGGGAGTTTTAATAATGCTGGTAGCGCTAGCTGTGTAAAGTCACATTAAAAGAACGAGTTTTTCAGCGTTTTTGAATTAGCGTTTAGCCACGTTTGTGTTTTTCATCGTTAGAGCATTTTTACAGCTAAGTTTACTGGCTGTAGAAAAAAAACACCAAAAGCCAAAAACAGCCGCTGTAAAAAGGACCCATGTGCATGAGGAATAAGGAAGCAGACTAATAACAGTTTCACTTACAGGATCTACAGCCAATAAAACTATTCAGAAAAACAAAACTGCTATTCTGTTGACAGACTGCATCATATACTTTACGTCATTTTATTTTTTTTACCAAAATATCCATTGTTAATACCTATCTACGTAAATAAAAAGTATCCGCTTCATTCGATATTTTCTAATTTGTCAGCTGCAGCCACCTACACTTATTACATGACACTATAGTCCATAAGGCTGTAAAGAGTAAAATGATGAGCTGTGCAGGAAGCAATAGCCAATCACAATTGAGTGTCCTAAAATCAGACCAGTGAGGGTTGCATTCAGGGCCGTGGATAAGGGGGCACCACCAGTCCTCCTGTACGGGGGCCCGGCCAGCACGGGGGCCCAGGCAGCTGGTTGAATCAGATGTGGGTAGAGAGGGTGGTATCTTCTCTTCCTCCCGTTTGCCATACAGGGGGTCGGTTCCAGTAACTGCCCTCGCCCCACCCATCACCCTCGTTTCCCCCTGCAGCCCAGGCCCCCGTGTGCCCCTACAGTGCTGCTGGCTTCTCTTCTCTCCTTTCCTTCGGCAGTTGCGAGCACACAATAGGATCCTTCAGGATGGAGAGTGGGGGAAGTGTTCGGTAAATGTCACATTTATCAGCCCCTGAGCTCCTGCCTTTCCTGAATGAACCAATGAGTGATCGGTAACAATCACTCACTGTGTTCATTCATAACTGAAGCCCTTTTTTTTTGTTGGTGGAGGGGCCCTGTCAGGTTTGCTGTATGTGGCCCCAAGTTTTCTAACAGCAGCCCTGGATGCATTCTCATTGGTTGGTCGGGGTTCCTGCACCTTGCTCATTACTCTTTGCTCTACTGAATAAGCGCAGTAAATCAGAAGTGTCACGTCACAGGGTTGTCTCACTTGTCTATAGCAGGGATGTCTCTCCTTTGAGCGATGCCTTTAAACCGTAGCACAATGTGTATAGAAAGGAAAATGGCGATGCTGTCGAAGCAGTCGGATACATAGGAGTCAATATGCTTCTGTAAAAACACAAAGACAAAAGAGGTTAGAGAAATGGAATTCAGGCTCCATATGGGGGGGGGGGGGGAATCACGGTGTAATAACTGGTCTCCTGCTTGGAGGTGTCTCACCAGGAACATGGATAAGGTTTTGCCCATCACCGTGTTGAAGAGTTCCTGAGCCGCCAAGCCGCTCGCCAGGAAGAAGTCCGATAAGAAGAGGTATTCCCGGCAGCTGTTATCAAGGAGGGCGTAGTGCTGACTGCGGAACAGAGACTCAAACGGGTACTGGGGGAAGAAGAAGGGTCGCCATTAGCACTGCATGGAAGTCTTTTGTTTAGAATACATGTAGCCATTTTATTGTATCAATCCTCCTATAAAATGCAATTCAATAACAGATTAACCATTTCCATACCGGGCAATTTTACACCTTCCTGCCCAGGCCATTTTTCAGGTTTCAGCACTCTGTTATAAAAGTTTACAAATAAATAATTGTTCTTCATAAATTTAGGCCGAGATGTATTCTGCTACATGTCTTTGGTGAAAATAACCCAAATTAGGATGTATTATTTAGTTTGTAGGAAAGTTATAGAGTTCACAAACTATGGTATAGATCTGATTATTGATCAATCCTGAAGTACTGACGGCCAATCTAATTTCTTGAGGTCCAAGAATGTCAGAACAGTACAGATATCCCCCAAATGTCAGAACAGTACAGATATCCCCCAAATGTCAGGACAGTACAGATATCCCCCAAATGTCAGAACAGTACAGATATCCCCCAAATGTCAGGACAGTACAGATATCCCCCAAATGTCAGAACAGTACATATATCCCCCAAATGTCAGAACAGTACAGATATCCCCCAAATGACCCCTTTTTGTAAAGTAGACAGTCCGACGTACTTCATAAGAGGAATGGCGAGTTTTTTGAAGCTGTATTTTTTTGGCATAATTTTTCGGAAAATGAAAAAATTATTTTCACTTTTTTTTCTTTTACATACTGTCACCAGTGCAGTACAGCGTCATCATATAACTGGCATGGCGGTGAACAGGGACACTGACTGGTGACAGTATGAAAAAAAAAAATTATATATATTTTTTTAATTATTTTTTATTAAATTTTTTTAAAGATTTTTTTTCCATATTTTACTATGACCAAAGTAGTACAAAGTTACCATAGTAACATTTTACTACTTTGGGGAAGTGATCAGTATTTTTTTTTTTTCTTTACACAATTTGCTTATAGCAAAGATTTACTTTGCTATAAGCAAGCATGTACCTGAATGACATCGATTCATTCAGTATTTTTTTTTTTTTTTTGTGCTTAGCTGTGATTTGGCCACAGCTAATCACATGACATGTGCATGTGACCTGCTGTGACCATTCACAGCTAGACACTAGTATACAATGGATGGCATGCATGAAGCCATCCATTGTATACAACTGTCATGTGACCTGCTGTGATTGGTCACAGCAGGTCACATGGTACCGGCACTCAGATCTGTCATCGGCCGTGTCCGAGGTATACGGCAGGTGACAGATCGCGCCGCTTCGCAGCTCTGCAACCACGCGAACTGCGCATGTGCGGGAGGACGCCAAATGGCATACACCCCGGAAAGGTAATGCATTTTTGCGGGCGCCAAACGGCTATAGGCCGGGCGGCAAATGGTTAAACTGGTTTTGGAGGCTCAAGGTTTTTTACCCGAATGTATTCTATGTATGAACGTAAAAAACCTTCTGGGTGCAGCTTCTCCCCCAGCCTCCCTAATACCTACCTGAGCCCAATCTCAATCCAGCAATGTGCACCATAGCAGCAGCTCCCCAGGGTCTATGTCTCCTCATTGGCTCACACAGTAGTGGGAACCACTGGTCCCTGCTGCTGGCAATCACATCCAGTGAGCCAATGAGGAAAGAGCAGGGGCAAGGCCAAGCCGCGCTGTGTGTGTGAATCAACACACAGAGAGTGGCTCAGGAGCAAGCCTGCTCGAGCGCCCCTCCCCCCTGCTGAGTGCCCCCCATAGCACGAGGATTCCTATTGGGGGCACTAGGCAGGCGGTAGGAGCCAGGACCACTAGTGGGGCACCCAAAATGAAGTTTAGGGCTTCTCTGTGCACTACCATTGCACAGAGCAGGTAAGTATGACGTTTGTTATTTTTTAATTCTTTGCTTTAGAATCACTTTAAGGCTACTTTCACACTGATCCACCGCAAAAACGCATGGGCGTTTTTACCGCACTTTTTAAAGGACACGTAAATAAAAACTACACCAAAAACATTTCTCAGAGGCGTTTTTGAGGTACTTTTCATGCATTTTCCATTGATTTCATTGAAAACTGCTTACATAGTCAATGTAACTACAAAGTGCGTTTTAAACCCTCCCACTATGTATTTTAATTTCATATTGAACATGTTGGGCAGTCATTCTTGACCGCTACACATGCAGCCTCTGCTACCTAATCATTCGTGCGGCACAGCGATTCTGTTTTACTGCTCCTCAATCTGAATTCCATCAGTCCGAGTCCATTCAGATCCATCAGGGATCTGACCTCACTCACTAACATACAGCCATTAGTAGGGTAATCTACACGCATGTATATAAAATACAACAAATCTGAAAATTTAGAACATCAAAAAACATGAAAATGAGAAAGCAGCATCAAAACTTAATACAAACTGTTCAGCAGTACTCACTGGGGTTGATGTACTAAACCTGGAGAGTGCAAAATCTGGTGCAGCTCTGCATAGAAACCAATCAGCTTTCGTTTTTTTTTTTTGCCAAAGCTTAATTGAACAAGATGAAGTTAGAAGCTGATTGGCCACCATCCACAGCTGCACCTGATTTAGTAAATCAACCCCATTATGTGCACTGCCGGACGATGTAATATAGTGCAGTTACATTATTCCAGCCCACGTTCCACTCCGCCCCTTACAGACATTTCTCACCCTGACATCACTCTTCTGTGCTGTGTGCGGCACTATGATTGGACCCTCCAGCTCCGTAGGACTGATGATGGCGGCCCGATTACCGACGGTAAACACCGTATTCTTGCTGCGCAGTGTTGGCTTGGAGAAGAAGCGTGCCCGGATTAAGGAAAAACGAGATCTGATGTTTTCACTCTGACATACACCCACAGAACAACACATAACGTGAGTGGTCCAAAATCATGTCATAAAACACTGATATTATGAAACCCACTAAAAGAACTTCAAACTCCAACTCTATAAAGAAATAAACGTACAAAAATATAAATATAACTAAACCGCAGCGCAAAAATTAATAAAACAATACAGAATACATTTCATCAGTGAAATAAATATATGTGAATATATAAAACAATTAACCACTTCCAGTCCGGACACTTTTACCCCCTTCCTGTCCAGGCCAATTTTCAGCTTTAAAGGCTATCACACTTTGAATGACAATTGCGCGGTCATGCAACACTGTACCCATATGAATTTTTTAGCATTTTCTTGAGCCAGATAAAGCTTTATTTTGGTGGCATTTATTCACAACTGGGATTTTTATTTTTTTGGCTATATAACTGAAAAAGTCCAAAAATTTTGAAAAAAAAGTGTTTTTCTTATAAAATGTTGCAAATAAATAATATTTCATCATAAATATTGGCCAACATTTATTCAGTTATCTTTTTAGTAAAAAAAAAATAACCCAAATTAGATTATAACCAAAAATTATAATTTTTAAAAAACAATTTAACATGTTTATTTCATTTTTTCATATTATTTATGTTTTTTTTTTTTACATACTGTCACCCTAGCAGTGCAGTGTAACCATGGTGACACTGTACTACTTGTGGAGGTGATGAAATTTTTTTTTCTTTACACTGATTGCTTTTACACCCAAAAAGGCTGTAAAAGCAATAATTTTTCCTTCTCTCTTGCTGCATTCTTGCAGCCATTGAGAACTACTGTGTGAGCTGTGATTGGTCACAGCTTGTCACATGGTACAAGGCTGTTGTGAATAGCCTTGTACCATGTGACCTCTATGATCATTCACAGATTTCACACGTAGTAAGCAATGATTTCAGAAGTGACATCTTGCTTACTACTCTGCATGTGATCACTGATTGGTCAATCAGTGATCACGTTCGGGACCTCGCACAGAGGTCCCGTACAATGATCAGTGTTCCACTGTGTCCGGAGGACACAGCGGGCACCGTATCACGGTGCTGCGCGCTGCCAGGGAGCGCGCACAGTCCATAATGGCGGCTGTGATTTCTGAACGGCAACCCGCCCCTGGACTGCCACCGCCCGGCCTTTTACATACAGCGGCCGGATGGCAAGTGGTTAATATCTGTGATAACTCCCTGGAGGGACGAAACGCGTTGAAGCAATTTCCGTTTCTGACAGAGGCTTCGTGACGTCACGTCCAGTGAGTGGAGCATATGCTGGCTGCAGCGCTCCAGAGCCATTTTGATGTAGAGAACACATCCCTATACACTGCTGCCAGTTCACTTTCTATGGAGCCATGATTGATGTGATCGGATACCTGCTTGAGGGGGAAAGGTTACATTTATGAGGCTTGTTACCTATTTGTAAAATGTGAGTGCATTATGTGCATTGGTTTTAACCAATTAAAGCGTTTATGCAGTATTACACTATTCGTGGTTCTGTTGTCTCTTTGCATTGTCATCTACCTGTGGGTGATGGTTTGGAGGTTGTCAAGCAACAATTTTCTGAGTGGGATTCACTTTTGGAGGATATATCCCAACTTTAAGCTTTTTTCACTCTTAAGCCCCATCAGCTAAGAGTCCATTCCATTTGGTGAGTGTGGGCCAGATTGGAAGTCACGGATGGTGTGGGCATGTTGGAGTTTTTTTCAGCACTGTTTTTTTGATTGGAGCACATTTTTTCACTATTGATTTGGGACACTGGACTTTTATTTATTAATTGTTTTATATATTCACATATATTTATTTCACTGATGAAATGTATTACGTATTATTTTATTAATTTTTGCGCTGTGGTTTAGTTATATTTACAATTGATGTTACTTTCCCCCATGAGCAGCAGCACTTATTAATTTATTAGGTTTAGGTGCAGGTTTATTTTGTATGACATATAAAAATATAAACTTCAAAAGGCATGGTCCACCTCTCACGCCATAGGGTGCAATATGAAACCTGGTCGCATTCCCTAGGATGGTGGCGATGAGGATACCAAGCTGTATAGCCTAACTGCAGGAAAGTGAAATCACTGACCTGGCTGTGCAGTCCGGTAGGGCTGTGTAAAGCTGGCCATACACAGTTTTTCTTTTTCATCCAGATTCCTCAAAGTGGATGGAGGAATCTCCCCTCTTTACCCCTTTATGATATTGTATCCGGAGAGTGGCACACACCATTGTCAGAAGACACTGGTTAGCAGCTGCAGCTTGATTGACTGAAATGTTTTCCAACATGTCCCATCAACAGACGTCGATTAAACAACTGACTTCTGTGAAGAAGGGAAAACCACACACTGATCAAAATTCAGACCAGCAAAATTTTGATCAGCGTATGGCCAGCTTAAAGGGGATAGTGTTGAAGCATGGAGGGGGGTAAGCAGTGCATTGGAGGGAAGGAATAAATTATAATAAAAAGATCATTGAAGCTTGAGATTGGCTTTAAAGTGGAATTAACCCCCCTGGCAGTATTCCCGAGTGTAGCTGGGGGTAAAGTTTCAGTACCAAAAGCGGTAACCCTGAGCTACACTCGGGAATACCCTGCAGCGTTGCTCCGGGATCCCCGTTTCACTTATCTTGTCCTGCGCTCCCGCGATGTCCCTCCTGCAGTGTCCTTGGCCATGTCCTCTGGCCGATGACGGCATCCGTGTTCCGTTCCCTGCGAGCGTCGGGACGTACGGGGGACAGAATCGGTGGGAAATTCAAAAATGTGACATTCACTAAAAACAATAAAATCACATAGTATAACATTCCTGTATCAAACCATTTCACATACATTTTGTCCCGAGTGCTTTGTCCTGTCCCCTGCCTGCATTTTTACTGTTCTTTCTGCCTGGAAACTGAGAAATGTCCATGGCGTCCAAAAAGCGTCCCTTTACACCAAAAGCAGTTTTAGACCGGCTAGAGAACAGCGATAGTAAATTAGAACTACTTGCAGAATTGAGTGATAATGATTCGTGGGGGAAATTCGTCATCAGACACTGAAAAGATTCTGCGACTTTGCTCAGTGATGTGCGAACTTGGCGCTCTATTTCACATTTCAGTGTTTTTGGTTTGATTACATTATTGAATTACATTTATTATTATTATTTTTTATGATTATTTATTATATTATAATTTATGATTTTGTGTTTCAAGTTTTATTATATTGGCCCTACTATGTATATGTATGAATGAATGTGAGTTAGGGACCTTAGATTGTACGCCCCTTGAGGGTTAGGGACTGATGTGAATGTACAATATATATGTAAAGCGCTGCACAAAATTGACAGCACTATATAAGTACCTGTAAAAATAAATAAATTATACCCGGGATGTTTACTAGACTCTTGTTCGGACAGATTTCAGTGAGTTATTCCTAAGAATCTGTAATTTCTAATAAAAAAACAACATATTTCCATGCAAAAAAATGTAAAACTTTGAGCACAGAAATACTGACATAATCAGACCGCTAGGGAGGTTAAGTGGCGGTGATGGTGGGGAATGAATACTTGCATATTATGACATCCTTACCTCTGGGTGTGAGGTCTGAGCTCCCTATGTCCACTCTCAAACTTACAATGCTTTGCCCACTTAACAGGCCCTGAACAGGTAACTCCCACTGGACTCTGCGCTGTACTGTACATAAACTGCAGTCAATGTACAATTTTTAATAAACTGCTAGCAGATAAGTGAAAGTTTGTTTTTTTTCTGCAGAAGAGACATATAAATTATTTTCTACCACAGGGAGGCAAATGGGTTCTTCATAGCATTCAATTTTTTTAGATTTTTAATTAATTTACCCCCCTTTCAGGCTTTATAGTGGTACACAGGAACAGTATACTTCCCCTGCATACCCAAAGTGGCGGTACACCACTCAGTGCCACCCACAACACACCAGCAACAAGTGATTGGAGCTTAGCATAACTAGACCTCTAACACATTTATGAAAAGTTAAAGCCCAACTCCAGGTAACTAAAAAAATGATCCCCTGCAGTGGGACTGCATCCGCTCTGCAAGGGTTAATAGCTTGTTTTGTCAAGGTGAAAGGAGAAACGGTTTTACTTACCTTACCCTCCGCTCGCCTGGCAGGTGGTGCTAACCCAGGCTCCAGCAGTGGACTGTCCTTCAGCGTCCCCATGTTCAATGTGTCCAATGCAGGGCTATTGACCCTGTTCTGGTTTTGATTACGTCAAGGCCCTAGACTGCTAGAGTGCTTGGAAGAAGAAGCTGCGAGGAGGGGCGAAAAATCAGGTAAGTAAATGTTTGTTTTTTTTTCCCCTAGACCAAAACAAGCAATTAACCCCTGAAATGGATATTTTTTTAGTTGCCCAAAGCTGGGCTTTAAGTGACCTTGGACTTATTCCACTATGGCAGCCAGGAACTGTCCTGATGTAGTCTGCGGCTCACATGAATGGTCAGTGTGTTGCAGTCAGAAAGAAAACTTGTGTTTTACATATATGTGACTGATTGGTTTAGATTCTAATAACATGATTCAAGCACACATATCAGGATATCTTTCTTAGCCGTGTCTTCAATCCCCATTAGGTCATCCTTCTCTGCAACTTCCTCGTACTGAAATAAATATGGAAAAGGCAAGATGGTAATATACAGAAGCAGCAAAAAAAGACAATGCAGAAGCAAAGAAAAAAAAAGCTTGGCAATATTGGACATCTAAAATAAAAATTCTCTGTGGCTTGTTCAGTAAGGTAGTATTAAAAACCAATGACAATGTACAAAGATTAATGACCAATCAGATTGGCCAATCCGTGAACACATGATTGGGTCCTCGCACAGAGGTCCCGTACGACGATCGGTGTTCCACTGTGTCCGGAGGACACAGCGGGCACCGGATCGTGGTGCTGCGCTCTCTCAGGGTGTGTGTTGAAAAAAATGTGCTGGCTCAAAACGCATGTACCGGAACGTGGCGGCCATCTTTATGGTTTGAAACATACCATCTATTTCTATGGTGACATACTTATTTTTTTGATGTACGTTTTATACTACGTAATGAATATTTCTGGAAATACTACACTATGAAGTTTTTTCTGCCTTTGGAATTGAATTGTCCTCTGTGAGGAGAATTCATGTTTCACAGGTTTAATTCTTCCATCTGACTTTTGAAATTCATATTTTGGGCAGCTATCAATATTCTGAGCAGGGTTTGCTGTCGGAATTAGGTCTGCGGGTGCTTATCTTTGCACAACGGGGATCCATCCTTGCTCCTTCCAAGTTAACATATATCCTGGTTCACGCCATTCTCCTGGGAATTCACATTGCGCATTTTGACCCGTCCGTAATTGGGGGTCAACTTCTTCTGGTAAGAGGCAGAGTTTTCTGGCGTTGGTGACAGTGGATCCCCTATATTTCCTTGACCAGACTGAAGCATATATGACGTTATAGATGTCCCTATGAAGAGGGGCTTATTACACTCTTATTATATACTAATTGGACTTTTATTTCCATATGTTATAGAAATCTTGAGCGCCGTACTCTTATGTCATTTATATTTCATGTAATGTTGCCTGCAATATTGAGTTGGCTGCTTTGATTCATTCCATACTATAGCGCAGTTTTTTAAAATATTTTTTTTGTATGATTTTTATATGCATTCTCCTATCATGAGCTAAAGGTTTCCAGTATTTCACTATCAGTCCTTTGGTGCTAAACATGTTTTACGCTGAGCTTCATTACCCTTTTTTGTGTTGTGAAAATACTAGTTGCCTAGTTTCCAAGGTGCGCTGGTGCTAAAAGTGGATCTCTTTTATAGTGTCTGGCCTTAAAGTGACACTAAACCATATCCTTATTCTCCAATAATTATCTATACACATCAACTACTTAAAGTGATGCTAACCACACATTATTTTACATTATCCCTTCTCTTTCTGTATGGGGATAATGGCACTGTAATTATTTTAATTAAAAAAAAAAATCTAAGTACATTTTTTCCTAATCAATATACAGCTGTCACATGACACAGATCTTTTTCCAGCCTGTCTGCAGGGAAACCATGACAGGAAGAGCTTTTAGTCCTCTGCTATTGGTCACACACATTAAAAAAAACAAAACAAAAAAAACCTGTTCTATACAAGGTAAAAATAAACAAATATTTTCAATAAACTGCTTTAAATCGTCATACAAACATATGTTTGAAATCACATCTTTATTATTTTTGGCAATAGTATGGTGTGAGCGGCTTTCTACCAGTATCAGGCTGTGTCACGCCCCTCTGGCCTGTGTCTCAGAATAACAAGAATGCGAAGCCTCCATCAGTCAAGATATAATATCCCACTGTTGTTGTGGTTAGTTGGTTAGTGGGCATTGAGAAGGAAGAGAGTGTGCTGTCATTTACCACTGTGTATACGCCCACATGTGTGACTCTATAGCCACAAGGGCTGTTCAGATGTGATAGGGAGGAAATTCTCAGGGTAGAAATACACTAAACACTAAGAATGTGCACTAGATGCCTACACTGCTCTGCAAATTCCTCAGCTGCAGTGGAGACATGAACAGGAAGGGGAGGCTGAGAACAGAAAGATCAACCAGAGTTTTTTTTTTTTTTTTTTACAGAATACAAAATGAGTACGAACAGCATGTACTGATAGTTTTTAATGATGTGGGTTTATTGACACTTTAGTGGTCTTAAAATCTATCTTTTATTAAATTGTTTCTCAGGGCCAATTCCCACTATGTGCTGTGAGGGACACACAGGAAACATTTGCTTTCTATGTGTCCCATTCACACTGCAATGCAGCCTGGGGCTACACTGCAGCAAAATCTCAGCATACCGTGCTGAATCACACTGCAATGTCAGGCAGTGCAATGAATGAAGTGTATGTTTTGTACACTTCAAATAGAGTTCATAGAAGAAAAAAAAATAAACAGGTAGCCATGTGATCCTGTATAATAAATCCTGTATAATAATGTGATGCGCTAAATAGAGCACCACATTGCCCCTGGCACAGCAATCAACGCAGAGTGGTCAGAATGGTGAATTGCTCCTGCCGCTCTGCATTACAATGTGACTTTGCCCTTACTGTGTTTTTCTTGCTCTTTGCAATGTCCTCCGTGAGCTCCCAAACCTCTTCTTTTTCCCCTCACAGATGTTTTTAAGGAATGAGCAGTGCAAGTTAATTGCAGTCTTGCGCACTACTCTACTTATACTACAAATCCCATTAAATACCTGACAGGCTTAAAAATGGAAAAAAAAGGTTTGGCGAGAGTTTTACCTAAAAGGGGGACCTAAACAAACAGATGTTTGAATGTTACCACTGCTAACTGCCTTCTGTAATATCTAACTGCCTGGCTATGTTGATGTTGATCTGCTGGCTTCAATATCATGGGTCAACAACCAGGGAGCAGTGTGCAGCCAGTATGTGTAATTGTTCAAAGTCAGCAACTCAAAATACTGAGGCCATGGATCAGCCTGAGATCCAGGAATCCAGCATTTTCAGGTCAGCAATGGCAGTCAACATATTAATCGCATGACAGATATTCCCATAATAAAAGGTAAATTCCTCCTATAACAAAAAAAAAGAAAAATCACAAAATCTTTCGTGTACTATGATTCCCCTCACTCTCACCTGCACTTTCATCAGCCGGCTAGTGTAGGACTTGAAGTAAGACAGGTAGACTTTACTCATGGTCTCCACATATTCGTCCTGAATTTCCTGAGCCACTGACCTCTCATTACCCAGCAGAAACTGGTAGAAGAACCTGCAGATACACAAGAGAACTGCCAAGGTGTATCTAACCCCATTAGGATGAATTATTGCATATAACTCCAACAATAACTGAACAAAAATCACATCCCTTCACCAAGTTCAAATACCTTTTTTAGCCTCTTTTATCTTGCAGTAATGTGATGTAGACCTTGAACCTCTGCACCTATATTATTATAGACTAGGGGTGTCAAACTCTATTTCATCGCGGGCTGTATCAGCAGTATGATTGACCTCAAAGGGCCGGTTGTATCTGTAAGACTAGATGTCCAGAGCACCCCACCCCCCCCATTACATCGGATGTCAAGAATCCCACACCCTCCCTAACATCACCGTGCACCTCCTTTGGGGGCAGAGCTGGAAAGCAGAAAGTGCAGGGTCTGGAGGAGGACCAGAGGAGTGGAGTCAGTTACCAGAGTCTGCTGAATGCGGAGACCAGAGGAGGCAGAAATGAGGGGGTGCCCTAGCTGCACTGAGAGGTGCAGGATTTGGCAGAGGAGTTCTATTCTCCTCTATGCTGCCGACTGCTGAGACAAAGTGGGGTGTGCAGACAAGGGGGTACCTTCAGGAGAGGTGCAAAGGCCACATGAAATGGCCTGGAGGACCAAATTCGGCCCAGGGGCCTTGTGTTTGACGCCTGTGCTATAGACTATAAACTATAGACTGTCACTTAAGTGACAGCTCTGAGTCTGCTGGGGCTGCTGATATCACATCCAAGATGGCGGCATCAAGCAGTAGTGTCATGGCTTTTGGAAGACTACACAATGAAGGCTTTTACAGGAAAAAAACATTCATAAAATACATCAAATGCATATATAATCTTACAGGAAAATTGCTTTGGAAATGTATGGTCTGGCAACATGGTCTCTTAAACTTTAAGTTGGCGTTAAAGAAACAAAACTGACCTATATTTGAGCAGTGCATTCTGGGGAATCTGATAATTAGTCATTGGTTTGCGGAAAGAGTAGATCTTCTGTAGAATGAACTCACGAACTTTAGCCACAGCCTGAAATAGAAGATGCGTAGGGAAGAGATTTATAATACCAGATAAAAAGAAATGTATCCGCATTATCCAGCTGCATGCATCCACCCCTCCCTTCCCACGCCTATACCTTCCTTCATAAACTTTTCCATGGCCCCCCTGGTCACCCCTCACCACAATCCCCAATACTGATACACACCTGTCCTTCCCCACCCCACTGTACCTCTGCCCATGACCCTTAATCTGCTCTCTCTCTCCAGCCCCATTTCCCCTTTATCTGCCAACCTACACACCAACCCTGATATCCCCTTCCCTTTAATCCTCCTGCACACAAACATTTTTACAGCGGCTGTTTTTGGCTTTTGGCGTTTTTTTTCTACAGCCAGTAAACTCCCCAGCATGTTATCCTATGTGTCCGTACACACATAGACTGGAAACGTTTTTTGGCTGGAAAAAAAAACCCAGGACTAGTGGGTTTCTAATGTTTTTTAGCTGTAAAAACGCTCTGACGCTGAAAAATACGGCAAAATGCTGCAAACCGGCATTTTTGGAGGTTTTTTTTTATATTTTTGTAATAACAAAAATGCTAAAAAACACAAACATGGAAAAACGTGGGAAAACGCCGCTAAACACTAATGCAAAAACACTAAAAAAAGCTGAAAAACTCACGTTTGTAACGTGGCTTTACACAGCGGACGTTACCAGCGTTATCAAAACAACCCGTGTGCGTGGAGCCTCAAAACACCCCGTGTGCATGGAGCCTCAAAACGCCCCGTGTGCATGGAGCCTCAAAACACCCCGTGTGCATGGAGCCTCAAAACGCCCCGTGTGCATGGAGCCTCAAAACGCCCCGTGTGCATGGAGCCTCAAAACGCCCCGTGTGCGTGGAGCCTCAAAACGCCCCGTGTGCGTGGAGCCTCAAAACGCCCCGTGTGCATGGAGCCTCAAAACGCCCCGTGTGCATGGAGCCTCAAAACGCCCCGTGTGCATGGAGCCTCAAAACGCCCCGTGTACATGGAGCCTCAAAACGCCCCGTGTGCGTGCAGCCTCAAAACGCCCCGTGTGCGTGCAGCCTCAAAACGCCCCGTGTGCGTGCAGCCTCAAAACGCCCCGTGTGCGTGGAGCCTCAAAACACCCCGTGTGCGTGGAGCCTCAAAACACCCCGTGTGCGTGGAGCCTCAAAACACCACGTGTGCGTGGAGCCTCAAAACACCCCGTGTGCGTGGAGCCTCAAAACACCCCGTGTGCGTGGAGCCTCAAAACACCACGTGTGCGTGGAGCCTCAAAACACCCCGTGTGCGTGGAGCCTCAAAACACCCCGTGTGTGTGGAGCCTCAAAACACCCCATGTGCATGGAGCCTTAAAACACCCCGCGTGCATGCAGCCTCAAAACACCCCGTGTGCATGCAGCCTCAAAACACCCCATGTGCATGGAGCCTTAAAACACCCCTTGTGCGTGGAGCCTCATTGAAAAATATGTCTTGGAGTGATTGCACCTCCAACTCTAATTTTACAGACACCACTCATTGGTACACATGCCATCTCCTCCTTTCATTCTTCATGTCAGGATTTGTGTATGTATGTAAAGTTTTCTGGCCCAGGGTCTTCTTCTTAGGCCTCGTTCACATGGGTCCTTAGGCCTCGTTCACATGGGTCCTTAGGCCTTGTTCACATGGGTGTATTACACCCTCATGCATGCCTCGTGCACATGGGCATACTACAGAGTACATCTGTGTGACAGCCATGTTTACCCACACAGGGATGCACAGGTATTCGATGTGCAGGAAGTCCCATGGACACAGCCACTGCTCTCAATTTGACATCCATGTGGATGGGGGTGCATGGCCCTGAACGCACATTAGAAGAGATTTACTAATACCGGAGCAATCAGAATCTGGTGCAGGTAGCCAATCAGCTTCTAACTTCAGCTTGTTCAGTTACGTTTTGGCAATAAAACCTGGAAGCCGATTGGCTTTTATGCAGAGCTGAACCAGATTTTGTGCTTTTCAGTTTTAGTAAATAATCCCCCATGTCTGCATTTGAGGCTCTGCACCCGCACAGATGTCAAATTGGGAGCAGCGACTGTATCCACGCAAGTGCTGTATTCCAATTGACACAAATGGGACTGCCTATATGGGGATGCATGGACTACCCACACATCCCCGTGTGAGTAAACACGGCCCTTGCATGGGTGTACTCTGTAGTATGCCAGTAAGTATGAAATCTTTCCTCTTTTACTATTGTCAGGCAGGGGAGGAGTGGATTATTACAAACCTTAATCTTCAGTTTATGCAGAGTATCCTGGACATCAGCACAGGCCTGCGTGTCTCTGAACGCTTGCTCCTTCACATAATTGATCTTATTGTTGAGTTCTTGTAATTGCTCCACAAACTGCTGATCGGTGACAGGAATCTCTAGGATGACACTGTAACACAAGAGGGACCAACAGGTGACAAGTCATAAGTGGTTAGCAACTCCGCCTGGGTCATTGATTTGAATCCCAACCATGGCACTACCTGCCTGGAGTCTGCATGTTCTCCCTGTGCCTGCGTGGGTTTCCTCCAGGTACTCCAGTTTCCTCCCACACTCCAAACACATGCCGTTAGGCAATTGGCTCCTATCTAAATTGTCCCTAGTATGTGTATGTATGAATGTGAGTTAGGGACCTTAGATTGTACTCTCCTTGTTTAGCTCTGAAGAAGGGGGTTTGTCTCCCGAAATGTGTCAGCTTATCCCAAATTAGGGCACAGCATTATATTGACTGCCATTGCGGACTACTTATTCTGCTTTTTATTCTCCTTTGGTTTGTGAGTATATATCTATTTGATTACACAATAAACACGTGGTGTACCACGGTAATGCACGATGAGAGTGCGCCCGTTTGCTTTTATACTGATGTGAATGTACAATATATATGTAAATCGCTGCATAAATTGATGGCTCTATAGAAGTACCTGAAATAAATAATAACACTACAGCCAGAAAGAACAGAAAAAGCAGACAGTAAGCCTGCACAAAGTTTCAAAGGACAGGGTCAGAGACTTTTTTGTTCAACAGTCACTACACAATCTTTTTGCTGCTTTTCCTTGAAAGATTATCATCTCTCCCCAACTTGCTGGGTTTTTTCTTCTTTTCTTTATTAACTAGCGGTGCCTTATTATTCTATTTTCACCAACTTCGGTTGCTTTTGATGTTTTCTATTATCACGTATTTAATTGGTGCTTCTTTAGACGTTTTACATTGGATATGGATGTATGTCTTTTTGTATCGCTTCATATCTTTTGGTTGTCTTTCACTCTGAGTCTCAGACTCGGTATATGTGTACCAATGTACTTTTTCAATTTTGCAATTTTTCATTTATTATATGTTTTTGTACAAATATGATTAAGACATTTTTGTTTGTTTGTTGGTTTAATGATATTAAAGTGTTACTAAACCCCACAACTGTAAAATCAGTCTGTATATGCATGCTTGTTATACTCACTGTAGAACCTAAGGGGTTAATACTCCTAATTGTGTAAAATGGCCGTTTGATCCTTTCTTCTCTGTTCCTCCCCTTTTTCAAGTGACCACCTGAACCGCAAGCATTTCCACATGCTCACTATAGTGTGTATTGCTAGAGAAGTTTTTTTTTCTTTTTCTTGGGAGAGTGCATGTGATTAGCACAGGGCAATCAGCACTGGTCAGACAGAGGTCAGGGGTCCTGCATCCTCCTAGAGCAGAAAGAAAACTCCTACAAGCTTTAGCTAGTGCTGGGCTGGACACAGATAGAAGCCACAAGACTGCTATATACTGCTGATGAGAAAAGGTATTTAGCAGGTTATATTTACTAAAATAATTGCCTTTCCGTGTTGTGTGTACTATGGGAGACCAGATATAGCGAATGCAGGGTCTAAGGAGACCGGATATAGTGAATGCAGGGTCCGGGGAGACCGTATATAGTGAATTCAGAGGTCCGGGGAGACCGGATATAGTGAATGCAGGGTCCGGGGTAGACCGGATATAGTGAAGGTAGGGTCCGGGGAGACCGGATATAGTGAAGGTAGGGTCCGGGGAGACCGGATATAGTGAAGGTAGGGTCCGGGGAGACCGGATATAGTGAATGCAGGGTCCGGGGAGACCGGATATAGTGAATGTAGGGTCCGGGGAGACCGGATATAGTGAATGCAGGGTCCGGGGAGACCGGATATAGTGAATGCAGGGTCCGGGGAGACCGGATATAGTGAATGCAGGGTCCGGGTAGACCGGATATAGTGAATGTAGGGTCCGGGGAGACTAGATATAGTGAATGCAGGGTTCGAGGAGACCGGATATAGTGAATGCAGGGTTCAAGGAGACCAGATATAGTGAATGCAGGGTTCGAGGAGACCGGATATAGTGAATGCAGGGTTCAAGGAGACCGGATATAGTGAATGCAGGGTTCGGGCAGAGCGGATATAGTGAATGCAGGGTCCGGGGAGACCGGATATAGTGAATGCAGGGTCCGGGGAGACCGGATATAGTGAATGCAGGGTCTGTGGGGACCGAATACAGTGAATGCAGGGTCCAGGGGGACCGGATATAGTGAATGCAGGGTCCTGCATTTACTAACACTTTAAGCATTTTTAAAGCTGAACTCCAGGCAGAAAAAACTGCTTCTCTACTTCATACAAGCAGAAAACACTTTGCTTTCATTCAGAAAATACAAAGCATTCTTTGAATGGCACTTGTGCCAAGAAGCCTCCTGTGAAGGACCCACAACCAGTTGGAGTAGCTTCAGTACTTTCCATTAGTGTCTACTTCAGTCAAATCCAGCTTCCATGGGGACCACCCAGGTATGTCATATACATAGTTACGTTGTACATTGGTCCAAGCTGGGCCAATGTAACTATGTATAACATGTCAATGTCTGGAATAATTCTTTGATCGTGCAGACCGTAAAATTACTGAAAGGTCCACTTGAAGTCATTTTGTGGTCTGTTGTATTGTTTCTTGATATTTCTAAGGACCTGTTTCATGTTGTCACTACAGACAACATCACAGCAAGACGTGACTACACACACACTGTCTTCTGCTGATTCTTCCCTCATATCTCCTTTTCTTACTTTATCATGTTGTTGGGAATGATGAGTTCATCCACCAGTTCGCTCAGCTCGCTCCTGACAGTCTGACGGTTTTTCAATTTGATGTTCATGGCCAGTGACAACTCCTGCAACGAATGGATCTCTGAGCTAATAGAACTCAGGTCCGACTGGAATCCACCCAGCATCTGGCCCATTCTCTGCAAAAACAAAAAACAGCAACATCCACAGACACCGGGACAAAGAAAACCTGTGCTATAATAAAAACTGATCACTGGAATCTGGTGGTCTGGTAAAGGAAACACAGACCATTTCTTTCCCCTCACAGATTACATGTCAGGCCAAAAGGTATCACACACATCCTCTGCCAGGCAGGAGAGTGCAGAACCTGGGAGGGTGAAGCCTACAGAATGTATGAGAGGCGAGCTTACCTCTAGGATGGCGTCACAGGCGATAATTTGATTATGGAGAGAAGCGATGTTCTGACTCTGTTCTATATCTGCAATGCATTGAGGAATACGCACATCTCTGGAGCAATCAACTACAGAGGATGAAAAACGGGTGTGTTTTTGATTGTGGAAACAAAACCGGTATGTGCAGGGGGAGTTTTTGCTACAAAACACAGGTTTGCCAAATTCAACAAGTGATTACTGGTGAGCCAGCCATAGTATGTACTTCAGGGCAGCATTTACCATAATTATGGCCATACACTAAAGCCTAGGGCAACAGAGTAAGGGGGCAGCACCAAGATTCAACATTTAGAAACTCTGTCATTTTTGGAAAAGTTATTGCTCTTATAACCATATCTGGAGAGAACCGTAGGGGGTGCAGGAGATGTTGAGAGGAGTCAGATGACTCACTATGGATCACAAAACATAAAACCTTCACTAATTCTAGGCAAGCTTTTATTTCATTTATGGTGCTCCATTGTTAGTATCAGTGGGAGGAATAGTGCCTCATGGTTTGTTTCAGTGACAGGAATAGTACCCAATTGTTGGTGGAATTGGGAGGAATAGTGCCCCAACGTAGGTGTCAATGGAAGGAATAGTGCCCCATCTTAGATATCAATGGGAGGAATAGTGCCCCATCGTAGGTGTCAATGGGAGGAATAGTGCCCCAACATAGGTGTCAATGGGAGGTATAGTGCCCCATCTTAGATATCAGTGGGAGGAATAGTGCCCAATCGTAGGTGTCAATGGGAGGAATAGTGCCCAATCGTAAGTGTCAATGGGAGGAATAGTGCCCAACCGTAGGTGTCAATGGGAGGAATAGTGCTCCATCGTAAGTGTCAATGGGAGGAATAGTGCTCCATCGTAGGTATCAATGGGAGGAATAGTGTCCAATCGTAGGTGTCAATGGGAGGAATAGTGCCCAATCGTAGGTGTCAATGGGAGGAATAGTGCCCAATCGTAGATGTCAATGGGAGGAATGGTGTCCAATCGTAAGCGTCAATGGGAGGAATAGTGTCCAATCGTAAGCGTCAATGGGAGGAATAGTGTCCAATCGTAAGCGTCAATGGGAGGAATAGTGTCCAATCGTAAGCGTCAATGGGAGGAATAGTGCTCCATCTTAGGTGTCAATGGGAGGAATACTATCCAATCGTAAGCGTCAATGGGAGGAATAGTGTCCCATCTTAGGTGTCAATGGGAGGAATAGTGCCCAATCGTAGGTGTCAATGGGAGGAATAGTGCCCCATCTTAGATATCAATGGGAGGAATAGTATCCAATCGTAAGCGTCAATGGGAGGAATAGTGTCCCATCTTAGGTGTCAATGGGAGGAATAGTGCCCAATCGTAGGTGTCAATGGGAGGAATAGAGCCCCGTCGTAGATGTCAATGGGAGGAATAGTGCCCAATCGTAGGTATCAATGGGAGGAATAGTGCCCCATCACAGGTGTCAATGGGAGGAATAGTGCCCCATCGTAGGTGTCAATGGGAAGAATAGTGCCTGTTGTTGATGTCAGTATCAGGAATTATGCCCCTTTGTTGGTGTCCGTGAGAGGAATAGTGTTTTGTATCAGTGGGAGAATAAATGCCCCAAGGGCCGGATAAGAACAAGCAAAGGGCCGCATCCGACCCCTGGGTCATAGATTGGAGACTATGGTTTTATTTATTATTTAGATGTAGATAGAGTGGGAAATTTCAGAACAGATGTCAGATTTTTACAGCTGTCCATGACCCCACTGGGGTAGATTTTCCCATACTTCCTGTGTCTGTGGCCCCCTATCACTAGAACAGCAAGTGATGAAAAATCTTTTCAGTGAGAGATGGGAAATCTTTCTAGTGGGCACACAAATACAAACAAAAATACTATTTTAGCAGAATACAAAAAGGCTAAAATGACTTTTGTTAAACCCTGCCCCCCTATCACATGAACAGGAAGGGAAGATATCCCTAGGTGAAGTGAGTGATAACAAATGTAGAACTCTTCCCCACTATATCCTAAAACAAAGAAAATGTTCTAGTTGGACTCTGGCTTTAAAATCTATGTAGGGTCAAAGCTTTTTCTAAAATTTTGAATACAGTTAGGAAGCATTAAACCCCCGTCACTGTATTTTTTGCTGTCTTTGTCCAGTTGGGAACACTTCCCTTCATTTCCTGTTCTGGGGATGCAACATGAAGTTTGAGGAATTCCCCTCCTTAATGGAATAGGTGTCCCCATTAAAAGACATCCCCTCGCCACTTGTTTTGGTAACGACTCAAAATCTTTGGGATTTCCCATCACTTTCTATGCTGGTACAACGGTCACCGGGATCACAGGTGAGGTTGAATCTCCCCAGACAGGGGTTACACGTTAAAGGTTTAACCACTTGCCTACCAGGCACTTACACCCCCTTATTTAACAGGCCAATTTTCAGCTTTCAGCACTGTCGCACTTTGATTGACAATTGTGCGGTCATGCAAGATTGTACCCATATGAAATTTTTATCATTTTTTTCCTCACAAATAGAGCTTTTTTTTTGGTGGTATTTAATCACTGCTGGGCACTTTACTTTTTGTGCTATAAGCAAAAAAAGTGCAAAAAAATTTGAAAAAAAAAAAAAGTTTTTTGTTTCTATTATAAAATTTTTCAAACAGGTAATTTTTCTCCTTCACTGATGTGCGTTGATGAGGCAGCACTGATGGGCACTGATAGGCGGCACTGATAGGCGGCACTAATGAGGTGGCACGGATAGGCGGCACTGATAGGCAGCACTAATGAGGTGTCACGGATAGGTGGCATTGATATGCGGCACTGATTGGTGGCACTGATAGGCGACACTGATAATGGGTACTGATAGGCAGCACTGAAGGGCACTGATAGGCGGCACTAATGAGGTGGCACGGATAGGCGGCACTGATAGGCAGCACTAATGAGGTGGCACGGATAGGTGGCACGGATAGGTGGCACTGATATGCGGCACTGATAGGCGACACTGATAATGGGTACTGATAGGTGGCACTGACAGGCACAACCGCTGGACACTGACTGGTAGCACTGCTGGGCTGCACTGATCGGCACTGGTGGGCACAGGTGGGTGGCACTACTGGGCACAGGTAGGTGGCACTTCTGGGCACATGTGGTGACACTGCTGGGTGACATAGGTGGGCGCACTGCTGGGCACAGGTGGGCGGAACTTGTGTGTGGCACTGCTGGGCACCGATCATCAGGGCACTGGTGATCAGTGACCCTGATGATCAGTGCCGATCCCCACTCTAACAACTGCCGGTTTTCGGCAGTACTTTCCTCACGATCTGACAGCGTGAGGAAAGTGCAGCCGAGAACCGGCATTTGCATTTTACCGGTGATCAGCGTGTCATTGGACACGGCTGATCACGTGGTAAAAGGCCGCTGTGATTGGCCTTTTACCACGTCACGTGATCAGCTGTGTCCGTAGGAGATCGCCGGGTGCGTGCCCCGGGGGGCGCACAGGAGAGCGCGTTCTGGGAGGACGTCATATGACGAACTGGCCAGCCGCAGTGCAGCCGTCATTCGGCTATCTGCGGTCGGCAATTAGTTAAAGAAACTATCACCAGAAGAAAAATAAGCCTGTTAAATCCCACAGGGATTCCTCTGCACCCAGCACTTGCCCCCATTATAATATGAACAGTGGAAATTAAACAAAATAAAATCTAAAAGGTCCAAAAAGAATGTTTTTTCATTCAGAATTCTTTAAGGGGAAGAGGAAAATCCTGACCAGTGCTGGAAGGATACAGTCTTTTATTGACACATGCTCAATCTGCTGCAGCTCCATCTCAACTTGTTTGGAGTATTGTCTGAGATCAACACCCTGCCAAAAATAATAAAAAAAGAAAGATGTCATTTTATGACAACTATGTAAAGTGGAACTCCAGGGAAAACATGCTTTAGATACAGTGACAGATATTAAATTCTGGCTTCGTCCCTATTGGGGAACATAAATTCTTATTTCTTGTCTCAGTAACAGTGGTAATCAAAACAGGAAGTGAGAGGTAATCTCTACCGTGGGAATGTAGACAGCAATGAAAAATATGAGTTTTGTACTCGCTGTTAAAGTGGTTCTAAAGGCTCCAGGATTTCAACCAATATAAATCTGCCCTTCAAAAATACAATTCGTGTCTCAACACTGCCAAACAGACCTATTTTATCCAAGTATAAATAAAGGTGCAGCGCTTATATGATCTTATAGCGTACCCCCTATGAGTATGTGCGTTAGCACGAAACGCGTCAGAGGGGGCTACAACGCTGTGACGTGACGCTGCCGAGGCCCTGTGGTGGTCCGGCAGCCATCTTGCCTATACACATGGTCAGTGTCTTTTTGATTTTATTTGCCTTACATTTGTACCTGTGACTGGATTATTAAAAATTTGAAGCAGTATCACGCTGTGTGGCCTCCTCCTTCTTTGGACTCTTTATGAGTCCAACCATCCACAGAGTTCTTTGCAAAGGAGAGAGAAGCTGCTGTCACCCACGAGCTATCTAGGGAGGAATCCATACCAGGCGGTAGAGGCCCCTTTAAGACGCTTCAGCTGACCTTCTGAGATATTGTTTTCTCAAATGCGCAATAACTTTGTGCATCTGGTGAGTGCGCAATTTATTATTTGATCACCAGAAGTTTTGGGAAGAAATCACTCCTGTATTTGATATTCTCACTACTAGACTTCACGCCCAACTGTTTATGTGGACTTTGGTTTTTGCACCCTATGCATGATTTTTCACTTCAATGAGTGATTGGTTATTTGACTTATATTAATTTCCATCAGACGATTTGATTGCATGATTCATATTTCTGATCATATAAGTGCTGCACCTTTATTTTTACTTGGATCTTGAGAGGTTGTATTGGTACCTTTTTGGTGTCCCAGCTGCTCTACAATATAGCGCTCACTTTCTTTTCTTTTTGATTAGACCTATTTTATCGCTCTCATTAACACCCTCTCACGCAATCCCCGTCAACTCTATTCTACCTTTAACTCTCTACTTCGTCCTTCTTTACCTCCACTAACTCACTCACTGCCCAGGAGATCGCTAATCACTTAAAAAATAAGATTGATACAATTCGTGATGAGATCTCCACTGTACAGATATCTCCCTCACCCTACACTCCTTGTCCACCTGCACAATCTATACTTCCCTTGTTTAACCCAGCTACTATAGAGGAGGTTGGTAAATGGTTTTCTAAAGCCCACCTAACCACCTGCCCCCTGGACCCTGTTCCCTCGCAAATACTACGGTCACCCTCTGGCTCTATCCTTCACTCTTTAACTGGTATCTTCAATCTCTCCCTTTCTACTGGCATCTTCCCCAACTCTCTAAAACATGCGCTAGTCACCCCCATACTTAAAAAGGCCTCACTGGACCCCATCAATCTTAGCAATCTAAGACCCATCTCCTTACTCCCTTTTGCCTCCAAACTCCTTGAAGGTCTAGTCTACAATTGGCTGAGCTGCCACCTCATGGAGAATAACCTTCTCGATCCCGTTCAGTCTGGATTTTGCCCACAACACTCCACAGAGACTGCTCTCCTAAAACTCACAAACGACTTACTAACCGCTAAAACCAATGGTCACTATTCCATACTCTTCCTCTTGGACCTCTCTGCTGCCTTTGACACAGTTGACCACCCCCTTTTCCTCAAAAGACTATTTACTTGGTCTCCGTGACTGTACTTTCCAATGGTTTGAATCTTACCTATCTCACCGCACCTTCAGTGTCACTTACAACTCTACTTCCTCCTCTCCTACTCCCCTTACTGTCGGGGTCCCCCAAGGTTCTGTCCTTGGACCTCTCCTGTTCTCGATCTACACTTCTTCCTTGGGTCAGCTGATAGCTTCCCATAGTTTCCAATACCATTTCTATGCTGATGACACACAAATCAATCTCTCTACTCCTCAGCTCACTCCATCAGTTTCCTCACATTTCACCTATTTACCAACAGACATATCAGACTGGATGTCACACCCTTCCTAAAACTCAATCTATCCAAAACTGAGCTCATAATATTTCCTCCCCCACGTGCCTCGTCCCCTGATTTCTCGGTCAGGATCAATAGCACCACTATCAACCCATTTCTGAATGCCAGAGTGCTAGGGGGAACCCTGGATTCTGAACTATCCTTTCAGGCCCACATCCAATCCTTGTCCAAATCATGCCGCCTCAACCTCCGCAACATCTCCAGAATAGGCCCCTTTTTAACCAATGATACCAACAAAGCTCCTAACTCACTTCCTAGTTATTTCTCACCTCGACTACTGCAACTCCCTCCTCATTGGCTTACCTTTACATAGATTATCCCCCCTCCAGTCCATCATGAATACTGCCGCCAGGTTTATCCACCTTATCAACTGTTCAGTGTCTGCTACCCCTCTCTGCCAATCCCTCCACTGGCCTCCAATCAGTGTCTTCTACCCCTCTCTGCCAATCCCTCCACTGGCCTCCAATCAGTGTCTTCTACCCCTCTCTGCCAATCCCTCCACTGGCCTCCAATCAGTGTCTGCTACCCCTCTCTGCCAATACCTCCACTGGCTTCCACTCGCTCAACGAATAAAATTCAGATACTAACAACAACTTACAAAATCATCCAATACCAAACTGTATTGTAACTGTTATGTCTCCCTTCATTTTCTAAAGCGCTGCGCAAACTGTTGGAGCTATATAAATCCTGTATAATAATGACTTCATGTATTCTATGCGTGAAGGTAAAAAACCTGTGTGCAGCAGCCCCCCTCCACCCCAATCCTTACCTGAGCCCCCTCTGATCCAGAGACATTCACAACAGCCTCTGCTGTCTGGGGACTCTTCCTCCTCATTAGCTGAGACAGCAGCGGGAGCCCATTGGCTCCCACTGCTGTCAATCACAGCCAGTGAGGCAATGAGGAGAGAGCAGGGGTGGGGGCGGTGGCCAAGCCATGGCTTATGTGTCTTATGGACGCACTGAGCAGCAGCTAGGGGGGCAAGCACACAGCGGTGCCCCCTGGGCAAGCAGATTTCCCTGAGGTTCACTGCTCAAGGGGGAGGAGTCAGGAGCACTGGCAGGGATCCAAAAAGAGAAGGATGGGGGCTGCTCTGTGCAAAACCACTGCACAGAGCAGGTAAGAATAACGTGTTGATAGATAGATAGATATATATATATATATATATATATATATATAAAAAAGAATCTTTAGTGTTTTTTTGGAGTCCATTGGGGACGCAACTTGATAATAAGCAACCAAAGTAACCCTTTCTTCCACCCAAATCCACAGAAATGCTCTGGTTTAGGGGTAGTTCAGGCATGAAAGTTGCCCATCCCCCAAAACACAGACACATATAATGTACTAGATTTTGGTAAAGGGGTCTAAAAGGAACATTTTGATGCAAGATATGAAGGTGTTGACCTTTGTTGTCAACCCTTAGCTTTGCATGCCTTGGAGTACTCTTATCCCCTCCTTGCATTATTATGGTTTTATCCAGCGAAGAGCCAAAAGGATGATCTCCCACGAAGGGCAGGTCTAAGACCTTCTTACACACGTGCTCCACCAACCAGCACTTAAAGTAGTTGTAAACCCCCTACATATTCAAAGTGAAGTGACTGGCCTCAGGTGATACAAAGAAATGAAACAAATCCTCCGACATAAGTTGGACCTGTTTATCTGCAGTCTTCTCGTCTCTACAGCCATTCAAAGTGCTGAATATATAAAGCTTGTCTGAGCTGTCAGAAAAAAAGGGAGCGGAGAGCTCAAATTACACTCTGCAGAGCTCAGTGAGGAGAGTTCTGAGAGATAATTGGAGAGGATACACCTTCCTTCACACAGCATACAGGAAATGAACTCAAACTGTCAATCTGCTGGAGGCTCCTCCCCTTCTCCATTTTTCTCTTAGTGTCAGGGAAACGTATCAGAAGTGATTCATGCAGATAGCAGTGGAAGGAGGCAGCAGACAGAAATTACACTTAGGGGGTTATTTACTAAAACTAGAGCGCGCAAAATCTGCTGCAACTCTACATAGAAACTAATCAGCTTCCAGGTTTTATTGTCAAAGCTTAACTGAACAAGCTGAAGTTAGAAGCTGATTGGCTCCCATGCACAGCTGCACCGGATTCTGAGAGCCAGAGTTTTAGTAAATCTCCCCCTTAGTGCCCTGGATTGAGGCAGGTGCACACTATAGAGGGATATGCTTTGTTATTTCATATCTGAGGTTTACAACCACTTCAAGTCAGAGCATTCTGTGGATTTTGAGAGAAAAAAGGGTTATTTTGGTTGCTTATTATCAAGCGGTGTCCCTCAAGGTTTTCGTATTGTGGAGTAAGATCCTCTGTAAGATTTTTATTGCTCTCTGCCTCACCATTAATGACATTCCTCTCACTTCATACCGTGTGACACCGGGCACTGGTGTTCAATGCTGTCCCCTCTACACTAAAATAGGTTTGATAAAGAGGTAATATGTGAGCGCTATCCAAAACTCTATAACAGATAGCAGCTAGAACAGCAAAAAGGTAACCAAGAATGAACCTTCCAACAGAGTACATACATATAAAGGTGCAGCGCTAAAATAACAAATAAAAACAGCATATTATAGCATAAAATAAAGTGAAAAATATCAGATCACACTGAGGTGAACTTGAGTGAATAAAAAGTCCCAAGATAAATGAGGGCCCAATGTGGGGATCCAGTAGATCCTAATGAGTGCGTGGGGCAGGGTTCCAGTGTACCACACGGTGAATCTAGGGTAAAAAATGCGCACTCACCAGAAGTGCGTCAAAAATACGCATGTGAAATTATCCTGTTATATCAGGTAGCGGTCATCTACTGCCAAGGTAAGGTCAGGGTCATACACCTTCCAATCGCAACTCAGGGTAGGTACTCCAAGAGTCTCAAACGTGTCACCATCTGAGGTCCCTTTTGAACAGGTTCTGCAAGTTTGGACTCTCATTGAAGAGAGCCCAATAAGGGACACCACATAGTGTGATACCGTATACACTGAGTTTATTATATCAGAAGGTAACACAACAATGAATGGTAGGGATAAAATGAAGGTAAACACTGACCAGATACTGTTCAGGATGGCCACCAGCGGTGGTCAGACGTCCGGATACTTTAGCCCCTCTGACGCGTTTTGTGCGATGCACATTATCAAAGGGTGCTGGGCTTACAGGACAGGGCTTTTCTGTAAGCCCAGCACCCTTTGATAATGTGCATCGCACGAAACGTGTCGGGGGGCTAAAGTATCCGGACGTCTGACCACCGCTTTTGGCCATCCTGAACAGTATCTGGTCAGTGTTTACCTTCATTTTATCCCTACCATTCATTGTTGTGTTACCTTCTGATATAATAAACTCAGTGTATACGGTATCACACTATGTGGTGTCCCTTATTGGGCTCTCTTCAATGAGAGTCCCCACTTGCAGAACCTGTTCAAAAGGGACCCCAGATGGTGACACGTTTGAGACTCTTGGAGTACCTACCCTGAGTTGCGATTGGAAGGTGTATGACCCTGACCTTACCTTGGCAGTAGATGACCGCTACCTGATGTAACAGGATAATTTCACATTCATATTTTTGACGCACTTCTGGTGAGTGCGCATTTTTTACCCTAGATTCACCGTGTGGTACACTGGAACCCTGCCCCACGCACTCATTAGGATCTACCGGATCCCCACGTTGGGTCCTCATTTATCTTGGGACTTTTTATTCACTCAAGTTCGCCTCAGTGTGATCTGATATTTTGCACTTTATTTTATGCTATAATATGCAGTTTTTATTTATGTTATTTTAGCGCTGCACCTTTATATGTATGTACTAAAATAGGTTTGGTTGTAATAATGGCTTATTATATCTTTGATTGCACAGCATTATCCTGCTTAGTTTTTTTTCAGCATGCCTGTTCCTTTCTGATACACACTCACCGTCTTCAAAGCTTCCTGGACAAGAGCATCTTCCAGATTCTCCTGAATGTGAACTGAAGAGAGAAAGAGACAAAGTCAGAGGGCAATAAGAGCAGGACAGACAGAAAGTGGAGAGATGAGACAATGGAAGAACAAATGGAAAGAGTGACAGGAAGTACAATGGGCCGGTTTAAAGCTGAAGTTTAGTCTGCCTATATTTTTCCTTATGTGATTCCTTCCCTCCCCATCAACATGCTAATTCATTAATTCCATCTCTTATTTTAGATGCAGTGACATCATCACTGGGTTTCTGTGCTTCTCTATGCAATGCAGAGAGATCATGGCTAGTGGAGGGGCTGGCTGGGTGCCATACATAGCTTTGGGAGACATCACTGCACCCTGCCTCAGTACTCTTCTTAAGAGCCCTCAATCCTGATGCAAGCAGTGAACTGCTTATGTAAATATCAAAATGGGTGGAAGTCAGTTTGTAGAAGTGGGAGTTTCCAGGCCGGCTTCATTTGCATAAAGACTAACCTAGGTAATGATCACATGGTGTTGAGCTTCCACGATGGACGGAACTGAAATGCAATGAATGAATGGGGTAGGCCAGGCTGAGGATGAAAGACATGTGGCAGGCTCTGTCTGACTTGCTGCAGCTTCTAATGCACACTGTGAGAAGCTTACATTGTGTGGTGAAATCAGAGGAATCCATTTCAGTCCAGCAGAGGAGCCGGTACAACGATGCAAGACTGAGGGGAAGGCTGGAGCTCTGCTGGAGACTGACACTTTCTATTCACTGGAAATGCCAATTCTGACATTTTTGCCTATTTACTAGAATCGGGTAGACAGAGAAGTGACTTCCCAGTATTTGTTGTCCTAAATGGTGTCTATTAGGAATCGTTGAGGATTTGGAAATCCTCTTCATCTTCTACTTTATTATGCTCATAAGACAATTGTACTTGATTGGACTGTTTGTAAAACACTGTAATGCTGTAATAAGAAAGTGGATTCTGAAGAAGCCCTTTTTTAGGGGCAAAATGCGTCGATCTATATTACCAAAAGTATTGGGCCAGCCCTCCAAATCATTGGATTCAGGTGTTCCAATCCCCTCCATGGCCACAGGTGTATAAAATCATCACCTAGGCATGCAGACTGCTTCTACAAACATTGGTGAAATAATGGGTCGCTCTCAGGAGCTCAGTGACTCCAAGCGTGGTCCCGTGATAGGTGGTCACCTGGGCAATAAGTCCATCCGTGACATTTCCTGGCTACTAAATATTCCACGCTCAACTGTTAGTGGGATTATAACAAAGTGGAAGCAACTGGGAACAACAGCAACTCAGCCACCAAGTGGTAGGCCACGTCACATGACAGAGCGGGGTCAGCGCATGTTGAAGCGCACAGTGCGCAGAAGTCACCAAATGTCTGCAGAGTCAATAGCTAAAGACCTCCAAACTTGGTGTGGCCTTCAGATTAGCACAACAGTGTGTAGAGAGCTTCATGGAATGGGTTTCCATGGCCGAGCAGCTGCATCCAAGCCTTACATACCAAGTGCAATGCAAAGCGTCGGATGCCGTGGTGTAAAGCATGCCGCCACTGGACTCTAGGAATCTAAAGCAATGGAGACGTGTTCTCTGGAGCGACCAACCACGCCTCTCTGTCTGGCAATCTAATGGATGTGTCTGGGTTTGGCGGTTGCCAGGAGAACGGTACTTGCCTGACTGCATTGTGCCAAGTGTAAAGTTTGGTGGAGGGGGGATTATGGTGTGGGGTTGTTTTTCAGGGGTTGGGCTTGGCCCCCTAGTTCCAGTGAAGGGAACTCTTAAGGCGTCAGCATAACAAGACATTTTGGACCCAACTTTGTGGGAAGAGTTTGGGGATGGCCCCTTCCTGTTCCAACATGACTGCACACCAGTGCACAAAGCAAGGTCCATAAAGACATGGAGGAGCCAGTTTGGGGTGGAGGAACTTGACTGGCCTGCACAGAGTCCTGACCTCAACCCCATAGAACACCTTTGGGATGAATTAGAGCGGAGACTGCGATCCAGGCCTCCTCCCCCAACATCAGTGCCTGACCTGACAAATGTGCTTCTGGAAGAATGGTCCAACCTTCCCATAGACACCCTCCTAAACCTTGTGGACGGCCTTCCCAGAAGAGTTGAAGCTGTTATAGCTGCAAAGGGCGGGGCCAACTCAATATTGAACCCTACGGACTAAGACTGGGGGGCCATTAAAGTTCATGTGTGTGGAAAGGCCGGCCGACCAATACTTTTGGCAATATAGTGTTTTTGCACTTCGATTCTTTCATCCTTTCAATCAAGCGAATATAGTTACTGTCTAATCCACAGCTTGTATAACATGTTCTCAGAATTCCAATCTTTCTTTTTTTTAAATTTGTATAAAATAAAAAGTAATTTTAAATTAGTAATTTTTTGATTTGAGCTTTGATTGCACCTAAAAAAATCCCCATTTCTCCATGGCTTTTCTTCTTCCCCCTCCCCTTTATTTCTTCTGGGTGGTGGTGAGAGTATCCATGAAGCTCATTTAGTCCCCAGTCACAATGGATACAAATTGGCATGCGATTTTCATTCCATGTGACTTGGCACATCGCATGCCAAGTCGCACTCTATTGTCCGCAATAAGAGCGGCCATATCGATCCGGGTCTGACTTAGTCGGAGTCGCACCGATTTCTAAAGTAGTACATGCACTGCTTCTGGTGCATAGACATCTGTGTCAGATGTGTTGTAAATCGCACCTGAAATCGACGGGTCCCCCCGACTTTGAAATCGTGCGACTTCACTGTAAGTCACACGATTTCAAAGTCGTGTTTGATGTGACCAGACTGTTACTCTGTACTTATTTCCTCTTTCGTGGGATGGTGCCTTCTTTATTCTTCCTTGTTTGTATTATGTTTATGACAGAGCCCTCCACCTATCTTTTGTTTAAGGATCTGTAATGAAAGCCGCTGAGGACTGCGTTATTCTATCAGCAATATCCCTACACCTTTCTCGTAATGGTCATTGGATTGTTGACATGTATTTGTATATGTCTGACTTGCTTTTTAATTAATGAAACCTAAGCAGGCCATAGACGGGTCGAAAACCAGCCATTTTTAAAAAACAAAATGAAAAATCGGTCGTTCGATCGGCCGACGTTACCATCGGCCAAATTTCGTCACGTCTATGGCCAGCATTTAACCCCATAATTACTTCTGTCCCTAAGAATTCCAGTCCGCTATTATATTTTATATGAAAAGTCTTGCGGTTGCAACAATGTATCCATTTGTTGCAACCGCATTCACCTTTCCAACCGCTCCGTCTCCGCCACCCCCCTCTGCCAATCCCTCCACTGGCTTCCGATTGCGCAACGGATCAAATTCAAAATCCTAACACTGACGTACAAAGCCGTCCACCATACTGCCCCGAACTACATCACTGACCTAATATCCAAGTACCGCCCAACACGCACACTCCGCTCCTCACAAGACCTCCTTCTCTCTAGTTCCCTGGTCTCCTCCTCCCATGCCTGCCTCCAGGACTTCTCCAGGGTGTCACCCATCCTCTGGAACTCCCTGCCCCAACCCATCAGATTATCACCTACTCTCCTCTCCTTTAGGTGCACCCTGAAAACCCATCTCTTCAGGGAAGCCTACCCCACCCCCTGCTAACCTGCCGACCTCCTTCACTCTTCCTACCACTCCATCCCCCACAGCTATCTCCTCCTGTACCACCATCCCCTCCCTCCTAGATTGTAAGCTCGAAAGAGCAGGGCCCTCGATCCCCTCATGTTTTGCATTGTATTGGTATTGTTCTGTCACATGTTCTGTCCCCCTTTGTAATGTACAGCGCTGAGCGAACTATTGGCGCTTTATAAATACTGTATAATAATAATAATAATAATTTGTATCCATTTTGGATACAGATGTTTTTATTTGGATACAAATGGATACGTTGTTGCAACCGCAAGACTTTTCATATAAAATATAATAGCGGACTGGAATTCTTATTCTTCTTCTTTTTATTCTTCTTCTTTTTCTTCTTCTTGCAGGTCACGGCTCATGCGTATTTTTTTTATCGGTAAAACAATTGGCCGATTTGCCCATCATTGCTGAGAAAATCGGCTGATCGTCAAAATCGGCCGTGAATTACCCAATAAGCCCGATAAAAAAATGTGCAAAAACCCCAAAAAATGACCGACCAATTAACCCACTAACAGTGCGAAAATCGGCCGATTTTTTTTCTGCCAAAAAATCGGCCAATTTTCGACCCATCTATGGCCGGCACTAGTCTGCAAAAAAAAAACAAAAAAAAACAAAACACAGAGGCGTGACCGCTGTCTGATCTCGGGTACCCAGGGTTAGGAAATGGACCTGGATACAGTGAACACTAGTTGTGTGTATGGTCCTCGTTTCTGTGCCTGCCTCCTTCTTATCCCCATTCTTTCACAAATACATGACAAGGGACAGACAGAAGAGGGACAGACAGTGAGAGCGTGGCCTGAGATCTCAAATATTTACTGCTGACTGTGTCCAAAGTAATGTCATCGGAGGTGAGGTCCAGGTCTCCGAGGTTCAGGGCTAGGTCATCCATCTACAATAAAGGATATAGAATAGGAATAATTATACGGATTTTATACATAGTACACACGACATACACACAGTGTACTACAGTTATATAAATACATCCCGGAGGAATATACGGAACTCCTGGAGGAATACAGGTTGCGGATTGGGCTTTCCTTCACTCCATTAAACCCAAAATCAAACATTTAAATATTTTGCAGCTCGTTAATTCTTCGATGTGATGGCTGCACAGGGTGGATAACAATCAATGATTTTTTTTATTTAAATCGGATTTTTTTTATTTAAATCGGATTTTTTAAATAAAATGCTTTTTGAGGAAAATATATTACCATCCAAAGGTTATTCCATCATGAAATAAAGATTAGTTTTTTAATTATGTAGAATAAGGCTGTATATGTTTAATTTTTTTGGTAAATAAATCCCATGAATCCATTCACAATGTCAGGCTCTTCCAGAGGTTTCTGTAAGATTATTGGGCAGTTTCTCGGCCTACAAGATATTATCACAGATGTTGGTTTACTTTTGCAGTTCTCAAAACTGAATTTGACTCAGCGGAGATCACATGCCTCTTCTTCACAGCAAAAATGTTATAACATGAACAGAGTTCAGAAAAAGCCCTTCATCCTAACTTCTACAAACCTATGAATACAGAATCAGCCCCTTCACTGCTAAGTTTCAAGAAGTTCAGTGAATAGAATAGAAACAATATTTTTCTGATTGTTTGGAGTGGAATAGATCTGCACAAGAAGAAAGTGACACTAAGTGTGAGGAGGAAGGGGCTGACAGTCTAAGTTTCTTAAAATATATATATTTTGTTTAGCCAAATTAGTTACCAAACATGGATGTTTAAGCCAATCACATATGCTGGAATGTTATTGTTTCAGTTGAATAAATCTATTTAAATTGTTATTATTAAGGTAATGATTATTTTTCTCCTTCCTAAGTACAACAGAAAAGTTGTCCAAATATGAATGATTAACCTATTAAACTGGGGATAAAAAAACTAATATGAAAAGTTGTTATTCTAAAAATCTTCATCTACTTGTATATTAAAGTTATACCGGCAAGAATTAGTCTTTATGTAGAAAACTAGGATTTAAATCAAGCCTTACTGACTAGTGATTTAAATCGTGATTTAAATCATGATTTAAATCAGTTTGATTTAAATCAAATCCACCCTGTGGCTGCATTAGTTTTCTTTTTTAGAATCTCCTATTTTCACCTGTTGATCTGGCCAGTAAGTCTGTTGTTTTTCGTTTTTTTTTTTTTAACAGGACAAGCTCTCCTGCAGATTTTTCTATTTCTTTAACAGCTTGCTGACCACATCACTTAGATGTACAGCGGCAAAGCGTCATCCCTGCGTTGGATCACTGATCTAATATGTGATCCGACTCTTCTGGGTATGGGGTGCACACGAGCATCTGACGCCCTGGCTGCGCATTAGTTAACCTCTTGGCGTCGGCCACACGCAAATGTGCGGCCTCCCGGCGTCTGGGCCTTGACGCTGAGCAGCCGCACATTTGCGTGCAATTAAGAAAAACATATGTGCTGAGAGCGCGCTCCCAGCACACATGTCCAGTACTCACGGAAAGGTCCCGATCTCTTTGAATCGGGACCTTTCCCGATCATGTGACCACCGGCGAATCACGACGGTCACATGACCCTAAAACCCCACCCCTGGCTTCTGAAACCCTTAAAGGGCCAGGAGTCTCCGGCGCCAAGGGGTTAAAGTACAAGCCAATCAGCGGGCCTGGCTAATGATTGCCAGCTGGGACCCACTAACCAATGAACCAATGAAGCGGATAACAAGACAATGCTCTGAATGTAAACAACACAGAGCTTTGTCCTGTCAGCGGGGATGTGCCGTTTTGCAAAGCAGGGAATAAAAACTGGCAAATCCCTTCGAACCACAAAGTACACAAACCAAGCACGGTTAGGCTACTTTCATACTTATAGGCGGAAAAAGCGCATATGCGTTTTTATCGCATGTTTGACTCAAAAAACGCACCAATAAATGCACAGCAGGTGCGTTTTCAATGCATTTTTGTCGCGTAGTCCATGGATTTTTTCGGGAGGTGCGTTTTTGGTGCATATTTACAATGTAACAAACCTGCACCAAATATGCAGCGAGCAGGACTTTGAAAAACACATCGGACCTGGAACGGATCAGTTTGAAGAGTTCCATAATAACACATTGCGACACGTTTTTCTGCCACTTTTTGTTATTGTAAAAGCAGAAGAAAAGCAAATCAGTGTGAAAGCAGCCTAAGGCCCACAGTTCACCCTTTGACCACCCCTAGATGTTAACCCCTTCCCAGACAGTGTCATTAGTACAATGTTATTAGCACTGATCACTGTATTAGTGTCACCAGTTAGTTCGCAAAAGTGTCAGATTGCCCACCACGCTATTACAGTCCCGCTAGTACTGTATAAAAAAAAATATTATTTACAATTTTTTTTTTTTTTAATCAAAGACATGTAGAACACATAATAGCCAAAATTTATGAACAAATCTGATTTTTTACATTTTTCTATTGGATATGTTTTATAGGAGAAAATAGGGCTTTTTTTTTTTTAATTTCTGGTCTTTTTTTTCGTTTATATCGCAAAAAAAAAAACCAGTGGTGATCAAATACCACCAAAAGAAACCACTTATCTCTGTATTGGTGTCACTCACTAGGGATGTCAGTGACACCAAGTCAGTTCCCCCCCAGTGTCAGAATGCCTGCCGCAGTCCTGCTATAAGTCACTGTTCGCCGCCATTACTAGTAAAAAAAAAAAAAAATCCCAGTATCTAAACCGCCATTTGTAAACGCTATAAACCAATTAATTTACGCATATTGGGATTTTTTTTTTTAGCAAAGACATGGAGCAGAATACATTTTGGTCTAAATTTATGCCGAAATTTGATTTTTACGATTTTTTTACTGGATATATTTTAGAGCAAAAAGTCAAAAATATTGTTTTTTTTCTCAAAACAATTTTTTTGAGCAGGAGGGGGTGGTCAACCATGTCAAAAGCCGCAGAGAGGTCGAGTAGTAGGAGTATTGAATAGTGGCTGTTGGTTTTAGCAGTTAGTAGATCATTAGTGAGTTTTAGTAGGGCAGTTTCGGTGGAGTGTAGAGGGTGAAAGCCAGACTGTAAAGGGTCGAGAAGGTTGTTGTCAGTGAGGTAGGAGCTCAGACGATTGTAGACTAAGCGTTCTAGGAGTTTAGAGGTAAATGGCAGCAGGCAGATGGTTCTTAAGTTGTTCAGGTTGGTGGGGTCCAGGGAGGGCTTTTTAAGTATGGGAGTGATGTGAGCATTCTTTAGAGGGGAGGGGAAGGCACCTGTAGAGAGGGAGAGATTGAAGATGTGAGTGAGAGAGCATAGGATGGAAGAGGAGGGTGACCGAAGGAGTTGTGAGGGGACAGGTGGTGAGGCAGGCTTCTGAGAAGACCTTAAGGACCTCTTCGGTGGTAGCGGGGTCAAAGGAGGAAAGTGTTGAGGGAGGTATGGTATGAGGAATGCTAAGTGGGGTGGGTGTCTGTGTAGTCCCTACGAATTGCATCAATCTTGTTTTGGAAGTGGTGTGCAATCTCGTGGGCAGTGAGTGAGGCGCTGGGTGGTGGTGGGGGCGGAGAAAAAAAGAGAGTTAAAGGTAGAGAAGAGCCGACGAGGACATGAAGAGAAGGTATTAATGAGAGTGACAAAGTAGGCTTGTTTGGCAGCGTGAAGGGAGGAAGTGTATGTTAGGAAGGCAGGTTAGGATGCTTCGTGTTGTTAGGGGAGCAAGTGAGTCTACAGTAGAGTGGATGAAAGCGAGTTGTTGTAGACAGCCGTGGCCAGGTGAGCGCAGGACAGGGGGTTGATGCTGTCATAGAGTTGGTCAGTGGAAGGGAGCCGGGTTTAGGTTTCGGAGATTTCTGCTGGTAATCGTCTGCTGTTTGGTGGGATAGGTGTTGGAGGACGAGGAGACTGTGAAGGTGATGAGATTGTGATCAGAGAGGGGAAAGGGGGTGTTTGAGAGGTTATAGGGAGTACAGTGGGGAGAGAAGACAAGATCTAAGCTTTAGAGCGTAAAAAATTAAAATCCAGAGGTGATCAAATACCACCGAAAGAAAGCTCTATTTGTGGGGGGAAAAAAAGGACGCAAATGTCATTTGGGTGCAGCGTTGCACGACCGCACAATTGGCAGTTAACGTATCACAAAAAATGACCTGGTCAGGAAGGGGGAATCCTCCGGAGGATTAAAGAAGAACTCTGGTCAAATAAAATGAAATGGCCGTGCTGTGATGACATCACTCCTGCACATGGGAGTCATGATCGCGGCGCGCTCTGCACTGACGGCTCACACTGAACGCAGAGCGCCATGACGTCACCAGCTGCAGCCGCAGTGAATACCTGCTAAACGGTGCAAGTGTAGAGGATATTCACCGTACCTGTAGGTCAGACTTATCACAGACTTTCCTGCAGGTACAAGTGTATAATAGGAGGGGACTTTATCAGGATGCAGCAGCAGGAGTGAGACTTGGTGGTGGAGCAGCTGGAAGAGGGGAAGCCTCACTGCTGCATGTATAAAGGGATGGCAGCAGCCAGAAGGTGGCACAGCCTGCCAGTGTCCACCTATGACTACAACAGGGGTTATTTCTTCACATGGATCAGGAGGAGCAGACACAACGCACCACATGGGATGCAGAGGCAGACACAGGCCTGCACCGTACTACCAGGACACAAGCAGCAGATATCCCCATCCCTCTCACCTCAGCCATCTCTGACACCTCTCTGGACCCCCCAAACACATCAACCACTCCGCTTCCGCCTCTATTTCCGGGTTGTGGCCTACAGCCCCCAGAATCCCCCTGTGGTATCGGAAGTGAGGTCAGGGGGCCGGCTCAGGATAAAGGTGGCCGACGTCACTTCCTCTTCCTCTCTCTTTCCCTGCAGCCGCCGCCATGGTGAGTGAATTTTCTGGATATAGTAGGGGGGAGCCGGCTATCCGCCGCCATCCGGGCCGGGGGAGAGTCTGCGGGCCGCTATGGGGCTGTCTGTGGGGTCGGGGGGCCCTGCTGAGGCGGCCGGGAGGGATATTGGGGGGAGTAGCCATGGCTGGGGAGGTGTATGGGGGTGACGGCTCCAGGGGGGGGAATCTGGACATGCCTGAGCCTTCTGTGCACTTCCTATAGGCCGGCCTGAGCCTCAGTGTGTGCGGAGTCCTCAGACTGGGCCCTCCCAGAGCCTTCCTCCCCTGCCGGTGTATGAGGTGTCCTGCCGGGGCCAGTGAGGGCTGTACAACGCCACAGTATATGTGGTGGGATCTCTTTATGTGGACCTACCATTGACCTGACTTATGGTGCCACTGCATCGCTCGCCACACCTGTACCCCCAGTCGGGGTGCCACTGCATCGCTCGCCACACCTGTACCCCCAGTCGGGGTGCCACTGCATCGCTCGCCACACCTGTACCCCCACCCTTGGCGCTACTGCATTACTACGCTCTATACCTGTACACACCCCCACCCATGGAACTACCGCGTTACTACACTTCCTTTCAGGAATGCAGCGCTTTCCTTTCTTTGTAATGGTAACAGATGGATCTGAGAAGCTGTCTGGACCCAAAGTTAATATTCCAGATACAAGTTTATTCCAGTGGAAGACAATGCAAGAAATTCATTGATTTGGTCATATCTCCCCTTCCGTCATCTGGGCTTAAAGTTGGGGAGCGACACATACAGGCTGGATTGAGCAGATAACGTAGATGTGGTTTTAACCAGCTGAGTGCCTCAGCATGTTCATTGGTAGCTGGTTAGAGATCTAATCTTCTCTTGGCTGTGGTTGGTGTGGGGCTCCTATTTGCCTGCATTGGGTAGCAGTGACCGTTCCTGTATTTCAGTTTTAACGTTTTTGGATTGCGGTTTAAATCTGTCCTCCTTTCCTCCACAGTCTCTAGTTATCCCGGAGAAGTTTCAGCACATTCTGCGTGTCTTGAACACGAACATTGATGGGCGCAGGAAGATCGCCTTTGCCATCACAGCCATTAAGGTGAGATTTCCGTTGATCACCCTGTTGGATTATTCTGCAGAGTCTTAAGGGATAAGTTCGCCTTTTGCTTAAAAAAAAAAAAAAAAAAATTTACATGCAGGTAAAAAAATGTGCCTTTTTATATTTTGTTTCAGGAGTGTAGACCATTGCAGGCCTCCTGCAGACCTATCAGAATATCTGCTTGCCATATGGGATGTGTGAGCAAGTGATATACTGACAGGAAGAACCCATTAACTACCATGGTGCTCCACAGCCCCCCCCCCCTGGTAGTTCATTGAGAACTACAAGCAGACAGCCGCTAAGGTTGTTGGGACTTGTAGTTTCTCATTCATGGAGGACTTAATGAGTGATGTGGGTGGGCAGAGGCACTGCACACTTCCTCGTGTGTGTGTGTGTGTGTGTGTGTGTGTGTGTGTTTTTGTGTGTGTGTGTGTGTTTTTGTGTGTGTGTGTTTACAGAAGAAGATCCCTCACTTGCTGTCAGAGCAGGGGGAGAGCAGTGGCTGGTCTATTGATAACATGTTACATGCTGAATATGGGTGTAACATGAAATGTGAGCTTATCCTTTAACTTCATGGCCTAACACAATTGAATGTTACGTTTTTGTATAGTGTGGAAGGTTTGACGCCCCTCAGGTTTTTATTGCATTCTGCAGGGAGACATCATGTCCTGTCAGGACAGGAAGTGATGAAAAATCTCTCCAATGGGGATAATCACATTTTCAGCTGAATGAGGAATTGTTGAAACTTCTGAAAGTGTAATTGGAAACTTTGGATTGTGGGACTGATCTGAAATACTTGTTATATTGCAGGGTGTTGGAAGGCGTTATGCTCACGTAGTCCTGCGCAAGGCTGACATTGACCTGACAAAGCGAGCAGGAGAGCTGACTGAGGATGAGGTGGGTCTCTGGGTTGTGATGTTACTGTGTTTTGGTCCTGTCTCGTCTATATCATAATTGTAATGAAATCTGTTCCCAGGTTGAGCGCGTAGTCACCATTATGCAGAATCCTCGTCAGTACAAAATCCCAGATTGGTTCCTGAACAGACAGAAAGACATCAAGGATGGCAAATACAGCCAGGTAAGACTGGGGGTTCAGACATTGGCTGTTAAAGGAGCGAGTCCCCGGTATTTCTGAATATTTTTATAGTATATACACTCATCGGTCAGGATCCTCCTGGAATGATTACCCACCTGTCTGTGTTGTCCTATATTAAAGATCTTGTCACCTTCAGGTCCTGGCCAACGGTCTGGATAACAAACTCCGTGAAGATTTGGAGAGGCTGAAGAAAATCAAGGCGCACAGAGGCCTGCGTCACTTCTGGGGGTGAGTGACAAGCTTTTTTTTTTTTTTTTTTTTTTTTTTTTTTTTTCCCCACATAGCAATTTTAGCATTGAAGTCTTGTAAGAAAACAAATACATTGGTAGTCTGTGGATATTAAAGAGCACCAGGTACATTGTCTGGTAGTTTGAAAAAAAAAGTAAATCTGGTTGTCTGGATTCTCAGACCTGCTTAAAGGTGTGTCCACAATTTACCTCTAATAAAGGGTATCCTACTTGTTTTTATACAAATCCTTTTTTCTGTTCAGCAAGATATTGTGCATAGCATTGATCTTCTGGTGTTGCAGGGATGAAGAGTGAAGGATCCCTGTTACCCTTCGTATTCCTCTTTCCTTGTCCATTCAACACCTTCCTTGTTTAACAAGATGTTCGAATAGAGGGGCAGGTAAACAGAATCTCCCTTGCACCATTTTTTAAACCAGCGTTGTGCTGTAAACGATGGTTACGCTGTGGTGCTACAGAATCATCTTTTCTCCCACTTCTCTGCCCCTGCTGTGTTTGAGGGGCTTCTATGGGTCGAAGGACATGAAAGAAAAACAGGATCTCCCCTCATCTATTCAAAGAATGCCTTTTATTCTGTGAAAACACAAGGTGATTTCTGAATGGACAAGATGAGGAAAGGGAGGGTGAACAAGATCCTTAGAGGCAGCTGCTGCCTCTCATGCCAGTTCTGGAAGATCACTGCTGTGTGTAGCATCTTTGATGGAGTAAATGGCAGCAGGGCATTAAATACTTTGAGTTAAGTTCATTGACTGGTTCTGAATCCCAAAAAAAGTAGTAAGTGGAGTTCAGTTTTAAGTGTTTTACTGGTTTACAGATATGCACCATTTTGTCAGTTTAACCCTATAACCTCTTGTCGTGTCCATCCAAAAAATGGTGAGATATATTTAATTTACCTGTGAATTTAAGGGGCGGATCTGGCATTTCATGTGTCTTTTTGGAGAAAGAGGAAGGGAACCTTTCTGTAAAAGAATACAAGATCTGCCATTGTTTCTTGAGGTGCAACTTAAGGATTTTTAGAGATCTGCACATTGATCGATCTGCATCTCAGGGACCTTTTTAGCTAAACTGAATCAATCCCTAGTACAGGAGGAGGCAGGAAAAGGCAGCATTTCAACCATCATGTTAACTCCTGAGTGACCGTAACAAGGCTGCGGTTTTGGATTTCAACATGCATGCCATGTTTGCTCAGAAGGTTAAAGAATGTAAACCCAACATTTCATATTCCTGGTATGTGCCCTCTTAGCTCCTTATGCAACTGAGAACAGGGAGCTGGTGGAGAAGAAACAGCAGGACATTGATCTTCCCAGTGAATCAGTGAATGGCTGTGCAGGGGTCAGTTCTTGGCTGTAATCTGGGTCGTTTTTTTTTTTTTTTTTTTTTTTTGTAAATGCAATACCGGGAAAGTGGTCAATTTTTAATAGGAAAGCAGAGGGACTGTAATGTAGATCGCTGACGCCATGCAGGTCTCCTGCAGACCTGTCAGAATATCCGCTTGCTTTACAGGGATATATGGCCAAGCAGATTTTCTGACAGGAGGCTTTATTGAACGAACACTGCGCTCCACAGGGCCGGGGCAGTTCATTGAAAACTACAAGCCCACAGCCTCTAAGGCTGCCGACACTTGTTGGTACTCATTCACAGAACTTTGTGAATTAGTGATGTGGCCGGAGCCCTGCACAGTCACTGGTTTCAATTCTGACAAGACAGTATGGGGAGACTTCTCCCTGTATTATCTGAAGGGGGGGTGCTGCGGCTATGGGAGGATGTTACATGTTTCACCCTAAAAATGGGTGCGACATGTTCCCAAAGGTGAACTTGTCACTTTTTTTTTAATAAAAAGGTCACATACAAAGTCAGGCTGGAGATCAGATGGGTTTTGAAAGGGTTAAAAATCCCATAACATCAATATTTGTGCAGCGCTGTACAAAATGAAGGTAGACATTAGTTACAATACAATTTGGTACAAGAGGAAGCAGAGGGCCTGGCTTGTTTGGCGCTTACAATCTAGGAGGAAGGGTTGAGGGGTACAAAGGGTAATAGCTGTGGGAGGGATGAGCTGATGGAGGAAATAAATGGCGGTTTACTAGGTGGAAGCAGGATAGGCTTCTTTTAACCACTTCCCGTAAAGTCGTTGTATATAAACGACCGGACGGTGGCAGTGCATGGTAGGGTGGCGGTTTATAAACTGCTTCCCCGCACCCTGCTTGTGTGCGCTCCCTGGGAGCGCGCAGCACTGCGATCCGGTGCCCGCTGTGTCCTCCGGACACAGTGGAACATCGATCGTCGGACGGGACCTCTGTGCGAGGTCCCGATCATGTGATCACCGATTGGCCAATCGGTGATCACATGCAGAGGTAGTAAGCATGATGTCACTTCTGACATCATTGCTTACTATGTGTGAAATCTGTGAATGATCGCAGAGGTCACATGGTACAGGGCTATTCACAACAGCCTTGTACCATGTGACAAGCTCTGACCAATCACAGCTCACACAGTAGTTCTCAATGGCTGCAAGAATGCAGTCAGAGAAGTAGAATTTATTGTTTTTACTGCCTTTATGGGTGTAAATACAATCTGTGTTCAAAAAAAAATCTTCATCACCCCCCACAAGTAGTAGTGCTAGGGTGACAGTATGTTAAAAAAAATTCATATAAAGTTTAAATTATAATTTTTGGTTATAAACTAATTTGGGTTATTAATTTTTTTTTTTTTTTTTTTTTTTTTTTTTTACTAAAAAGATAACGGAATAAATTTTGGCCAAGATTTATGATGAAATCTTTATTTGCAAAATTTTATAAACACTTTTTTTTTTCAAAATTTTTGGACTTTTGTTCATTTACATAGCAAAAAATAATCCCAGTGGTGAATACCACCAAAATAAAGCTTTATCTGTCTCAAAAAAAGCTAAAAAAATTAATATGGGTACAGTGTTGCATGATTGCGCAATTGTCATTCAAAGTGATAGCGCTGAAAATTGACCTGGACAGAAAGGGGGTAAAAGTGTCTGGACTTGAAGTGGTTAAAGAGAAGGTTTTCAGGGATAGTCTAAAGCAGCGGTTCTCAACCTGGGGGTCGCGACCCCTTTGGGGGTCGAACGACGCTTCCACAGGGGTCGCCTAAGACCATCGGAAAACACATATTTCCGATGGTCTTAGGAACCGAGACACCGCTCCTCGCCGCCACCGCCGTCTCCAGGTGTGGGCGGGATGACATGCCGCCCCTGTCATCTGGACACACCTCGAGATCAATCCTCGCCTGTGATTGGCCGCCGGCACTGTAGCTCAGGAGAGGCACACAGGCGGCCAATCACTGGCAAGGAGGTGGAGCTTGGAGAGGAGGAGCCGAGCGGCACCGCGAAGATCGAGCGAGTGAAGAGGAGGAGAGCGGCCGGAGAAGGAAGACAGCTGACAGGTAAGTGTCGGTACCATGGGAGAGGGAGGGAGCGAGCGAGCGAGCCCAGGCTGGAGCAGGGGTCTGCAAGGTAAGTATCATTGGTGTCAGTGGGAATAGTGCCCCATCATTGGTGTCACTAATACCAATAATGGGGCACTATTCCTCCCACTGACACAAACGATGGGGCACTATTCCTCCCCCAAATTACACCAACGATGGGGCACTATTCCTCCCCCAAATTACACCAACGATGGGGCACTATTCCTCCCCCAAATTACACCAACGATGGGGCACTATTCCTCCCCCCAAATTACACCAAGGATGGGGCACGATTCCTCCCCCCACTGACACCAAGGATGGGGCACGATTCCTCCCCCCACTGACACCAAGGATGGGGCACGATTCCTCCCCCCACTGACACCAAGGATGGGGCACGATTCCTCCCCCCACTGACACCAAGGATGGGGCACGATTCCTCCCCCCACTGACACCAAGGATGGGGCACGATTCCTCCCCCCACTGACACCAAGGATGGGGCACGATTCCTCCCCCCACTGACACCAAGGATGGGGCACGATTCCTCCCCCCACTGACACCAAGGATGGGGCACGATTCCTCCCCCCACTGACACCAAGGATGGGGCACGATTCCTCCCCCCACTGACACCAAGGATGGGGCACGATTCCTCCCCCCACTGACACCAAGGATGGGGCACGATTCCTCCCCCCACTGACACCAAGGATGGGGCACGATTCCTCCCCCCACTGACACCAAGGATGGGGCACGATTCCTCCCCCCACTGACACCAAGGATGGGGCACGATTCCTCCCCCCACTGACACCAAGGATGGGGCACGATTCCTCCCCCCACTGACACCAAGGATGGGGCACGATTCCTCCCCCCACTGACACCAAGGATGGGGCACGATTCCTCCCCCCACTGACACCAAGGATGGGGCACGATTCCTCCCCCCACTGACACCAAGGATGGGGCACGATTCCTCCCCCCACTGACACCAAGGATGGGGCACGATTCCTCCCCCCACTGACACCAAGGATGGGGCACGATTCCTCCCCCCACTGACACCAAGGATGGGGCACGATTCCTCCCCCCACTGACACCAAGGATGGGGCACGATTCCTCCCCCCACTGACACCAAGGATGGGGCACGATTCCTCCCCCCACTGACACCAAGGATGGGGCACGATTCCTCCCCCCACTGACACCAAGGATGGGGCACGATTCCTCCCCCCACTGACACCAAGGATGGGGCACGATTCCTCCCCCCACTGACACCAAGGATGGGGCACGATTCCTCCCCCCACTGACACCAAGGATGGGGCACGATTCCTCCCCCCACTGACACCAAGGATGGGGCACGATTCCTCCCCCCACTGACACCAAGGATGGGGCACGATTCCTCCCCCCACTGACACCAAGGATGGGGCACGATTCCTCCCCCCACTGACACCAAGGATGGGGCACGATTCCTCCTACTGCAAAATTACAGTTATGAAGTAGCAACGAAAATAATTTTATGGTTGGGGGTCACCACAACATGAGGAACTGTATTAAGGGGTCGCGGCGTTAGAAAGGTTGAGAACCACTGGTCTAAAGGGATAGATTAGGAGATAGCCGGACAGATTGGGGTAGGGAGTTCCATAGGATGGGAGAAGTCCTGGAGGCTAGCATGGGAGCAGGTGGCACGGGAACTAGAGAGCAGAAGGTCTAGGGAGGATCGAAGAGCCGTTTGGTTTATATTGAGACCGGGTTGGTGATTTAGCTGGGGGCAGAGTTGTGAATGGCTTTTAAGTTAGTATTTTGAATTTTATTTGTTGGGTGGGTGGAAGCCAGTGGAGGGATTGGCAGAGAGGGGTGGAAGCCAGTGGAGGGATTGGCAGAGAGGGGTGGAAGCCAGTGGAGGGATTTGCAGAGAGGGGTGGAGGGATTGGCAGAGAGGGGTGGAGGACACTGAACGGTTGGTAAGGTGGATGAGCCTGGCAGCAGCATTCATGATGGACTGGAGGGGGGATAGCCTATGTAAAGGTAAGCCAATGAGGAGGGAGATAACCAGGGAGTGAATTAGGAGCTTTGTGGTATCATTGGTTAGAAAGGGACATATTCTGGAGATGTTGAGGTGGAATGATTTGGACAGGGATTGGATGTGGGCCTGAAAGGATAGTTCATAATCCAGGGTCACCCCTAGCACCCTGGCATGCAGAAATGGATTGATAGTGGTGCTATTGATCCTGACCGAGAAAACGGGAAAAGGCACGTGGGGGAGGAAATATTATGAGCTCAGATTTGGATAGATTGAGTTTTAGGAAGTGATGACATCCAGTCTGATATGTCTGTTAGTAAATAGGTGAAACGTGAGGAAACTGATGGGGTGAACTGAGGAGTAGAGAGATTTGTGTCATCAGCAAGAAATGGTATTGGAAACCATGGGAAGCAATCAGCTGACCGAGGAAGAAGTGTAGATCGAGAATAGGAGAGGTCCAAGGACAGAACCTTGGGGGACCCCGACAGTAATAGGAGTAGGGGAGGAGGAGGTAGAGTTGTAAGTGACACTGAAGGTGCTGTGAGGTAAGATTCAAACCAATGCACCTCACTATAAAACCTTAATTACTAGTTCTCTGTAAGAGGAAGGAGAGGATCTCCATCGGGAACAGCATTCATTTTTTGTAATGGGTAATCTGTAGGGATGCACGAAAATTTTGACGGCCGCAACGTTTCGGCCAAAAACACCCCTTTTGATCATCGGCCAATATGAAAAACAGAACTGATACAGGTGCTGATAAAAACCCGCCTGCCGTCGCTCGTCGCGGCCGCCACTCAGTAGTTCTCAGCCTTGCCTGAAAACCATTGAACGATCCCAGCACTGGGCATAGAGATTAGTGAAGGAAAGATGGCCTCCACCTAATTTTATGCCTTTATAGGACCGGAGCGATGTCACTTCCAGTTCTGGGCAATTTTTTTTTGTTTTGTTTTTATAATGCAATAGATCAATTTTTTTTTTTTTTTTCTAATGCTGTACATTGCAGAGGAGAGATGTGGGGTCTTATTGACTCCATATCTTTCCATAAAGCGGACCTGTCACTTATTTCTATAACAAGGGATGCATGCATTCCTTGTGATAAGAATAAAAGTGATTAAACTTTTTTAAAAGGACAGTACAAAAAAAACCTAAATAATAAAAATAAGTTTAAAGTCCCCCCGTGCTCGCATGTAGTGGTGACCGCATACATAGGCCATGCCCACATATGTAAACGGTGTTCAAACCACACACATGAGGTATCTCCATGAACGTCAAAGCAAAAGCAATAATTCTCGCACTAGACCTCCTCTAACATTACACTAATCCTCTTTATCCCTGATGTGGTGTCACTTAAATGTAACCTGTCATGAGAAACATGGAAGCTGCTATTTCTGACCTTCTGAAAGTGTGTAGCATGGATGATGGGTCTATGTCCTGTAACACATGATCTGGAGCTCTGATTGTACTTGGTACTGTCACATTCCTGGTCAGTAACTCTATGTAAACCCTAGTTGACTTGACAGCCAGGCAAATATTTTCAGCTAATGGTTTGCAATATGAATCCAATTATTTTCCCAGGTTTCCTTTTATCATTCAGTTTATAAAAGTTGCTACATAGGTGTGACTGATAACAGAATGCTTGTTTCTGCTTTTGCACTGTTGGTGGAAATCTTACTTCATAATGTAATGAGCCTAAATATATATTTTATTTTCCTCTGCAGTCTGCGTGTGAGAGGACAGCACACAAAGACCACCGGCCGTCGTGGACGTACTGTGGGTGTGTCCAAGAAGAAGTAAAATGTCTGCCTGTGCTGTTTGTTAATAAAGTCTGTTGTAAAACTGATTTTTTTTCTTTCTTTTTTTATTCCATTAACCATTTGAGTGCTATCAGGATTTCTTGACCTTCAGAAAACACGGTTCATATTACCCGCTTAAGGGTCACCCTATAGCAGATATACTGCTACAGGGCAGCACCTGTGTGCAGAATCACGTGTGTATTTTTGCATTTCCGGGTAGGGGGCGCACATGCTCTACCTTCACTGCCATGGATGTCGATCACTGGATCTCGGCCGGTAATTACCCACCGGAGCCCAGTGATTACTGAACATATTTGGTGGGGAGGAAGATTGTAAACAAAACAATCTTCCTCCCTTTCTATCAGCTCAAGCACACTGCTCGGGATGGCAGTGCACAATAGTGTCAATGTCGGCTGCAGTCCTGCTAAAAGTTGCTGATCGCTACCATTCCTAGTAGAAGAGAAGAAAAAAATCCCAGTATCTATACCACCATTTGTAGACGCTATGACTTTCACGAAAACCAATTAATTTACACGTATTGGGATTTTTTTTATTTTTTTGCAAGGACATGGAGCAGATTACATTTTGGCCTATATTTATGACAACATTTTTTTTTTTTAATCTTTTCTAAGCTATTTTTATGAATGGCATTCATTCCTATTCAGTATGTACAAGGGGTGTTCAAGTCAAACTGGGGCGTTGTGTTTTTAGGTAATAAAAAATATTTAAAGGAGTGGGAACTGCATCTTTTTAAACAAACGAAAAAAAAAACACAAACCTTACTCCCAGGTACATTTGTACGCGTATCCCAGCTGTTTGCCTGGAAAACTTTGGATGGTTCCAGCATACTGATCCTTATGGCAAACACCACACACTGTTCCATGCACCCACTAAGACTCTGCCATCTTGATGAATGGTCTCTGGACTGGCCTGCAACATGTGCGCCCCCCCATTAGTACTAGGATACACTAGGAGAGAAACAGGAGACCGAGAGACAGAAAGAGGTATAGATGAAGGAAGGAAAGGGAGAAACAAAGGAGAGGGAGAGAGAAACAGGAGGCAAAGAGGAAGAAGGGAAAGAGAGAAAGGAGACCGAGAGAAGTATAAGAAAAAACAATTAGAAATGGGAGACAGAGAAAAAAATGAGAGAAACAGGAGACAGAGAACAAAAAAAGGGGAGAGAGAAGGCACAAGGCTGGCAGGGAGTGTAGATGGGGCAGACACAGGAGAGGGTGGGATGAGGGGCAGCTTTCTACATCCTCTTCTGTCTGTGAGGGGGGAAGCTGTCAGAACCAGGGACTGCATATGCTAACAAATTCCACGCAGTGCTCCAGGGGATGAGGGGGGCTGGCCGCAGGGGGGGAGCATACAGGAGCCCAGGGCATGCAGCCTGCAGGAGATGGATAGGAGAGGCGGCTGGGCGGAACATGGAGGAACTGAGAAATGCAGTCCTCTATGTGATGTCTGGCCGCCTCTCCTATCCAGGCACCCCCGGCCCACCAGGGAAATGCCCGGTGTGCCCTATGGCCAGTCCGGGCCTGCCTACATCTGTGTATCTATGGGAGCTTCATTTCCAGGTGGATGTGATGCTGTTGTTCGTTCCCCCCCCCCCCGTTATTCCAATACACAGAAGACTGTCCACTGTCAGAGAAACTCCTCACTAAGTGGACACTACTTGCATTACGTTTGGGTATCAAACTTTGATAGCTAGTTGATGGTAATTGTTCAGCTACATGGTAGGGTGTTTATTTTGTTAGGGGTATTTATTTATTTTTTTTCCTAACTCTCCTGGTTGTTGGTCGGGTAGTACACACTTCTGGGGGGATAAAATCAGGCCCAGACTGGGACAAAAAATAGGCCTGGGCATTTTAGACTGAGCAGCCAATTTTTCTGTGGGGGTGGGGTGCATTCGTGGGGCAGTTGGTGATGGAATATTTACGGAATATTCTCCGCACTGTAATGTAAAGGAGCACTGTGATATAAAAGGGCATTGTATTGATTACTGTGCCCCTTTACAGCGCAGTCCTCTTTGTATCCTAGTGCCCCTAGAGATCTAATCACAGTGCCCCCCTATATATTCAAGGAGATGGCTCAATCCAGCAAAGACATCCCAGTCCAAAAAAGAGACATCCCCATATAACAAAGAGACAGCCCAGTCCAGCAAACAGCCATCCCCATATAGCAAAGAGACAGCCCATCCAGCAATGAAACAGCTCACCCAGACCAGAGACAGCCCGTCCAGCAAAGAGACAGCCCAATCCACCGCCGAGTTGTCAGTGTGCTGGTTGGTGAAAGAGGGAGGCTGCCGTTGTCCCTTCAGTCTTTTTTTTTTTTTTTTTTTTTTATAGCACAAAAGATAAAAAACGTAGAGGCGATCAAATACCACCGAAAGAAAGCTCAAGTTGTGGGAAAAAAAAGATGTAAATTTAATTTTGGTGCAGCGTTGCATGACCGTACAATTGTCCGTTACAGAAAGGCAGCGCCGTAACTCAAAAATGGCCTGGTCAGGAAGGGGGAAATCCTCAGGAGGGCGAGGGGTTAAAGGAGAACTATAAGAATAACTATTGGTTAAACACAGAAGTAGTTTTTTTTTAAAACTGCTACTATTCCTTTATATTGGCCTCTGAAATTTGCAAATGCAGCAATTTAGAAGTTGGATTAAAGGTTTGGCACTCGGAAACACTTTTTTGAAAGATAAATAGCGTATTGTATATACAACGATACAGATCAGACAAAATGAGGAAGACAAGGTGATACATACAAACACAGAAGGGGAGGCCAAAGAATGGACTTTATAGGCACTGCAACAATAAAATAATATATTCAATAAAGTAACAATTTTAATGAATGTTGCAGTGCTTATAAAGTCCATTGTTTGGCCTCCCCTTCTTTGTTTGTATATATAACCTCTTTCTTCCTTCTTTAGGACGTGGCGCTTGGGAGCTTTGATTATATTCTCAGTCATCACTCTGTGTTGGATACTGTCATTTTTCGAGGAAGGAGGGACGGGGAATTTGTTCCAAATCAGAGACAGTTCCTTGAAATCAGGGACTGTTGGGAGCTGTGCACCACGGCTGACTCATACCTCCCAACTGTCCCTGATTTCGAGGGACTGTCTCTGATTTGGAACAAACTCCCTCTGTCCCTCCTTCCTCCATATTTGTCCCTCATTTTGGTCTGATCTGTATAGTCGTATATAAATTGCACCATTTATCTATTAAAAAAAAAAAACGATTTTTTTTTTTAGTGCTACATCTTTCATCCAATTTCTAAATTGCTGCGTTTGTAAATTTCATAATCCAATATAAAAGAATAGTAGAGGTAAAAAAAAAAACACTTGTGGGCTTAACTTTTCTTTTTTTTTTTTTTTTAATAATTCTCCTTTAATGGGGCGTGCCCTACATTTGCTAATAGGTGTCCCTCATTCCCATCTCAAAAATCTCCCATCTCCATCTCCCTCCTATGGGTGAAACATCCCCCCTTGTCCTTAACCACCTCCTGTCCGGCCATTGTATATAAACGGCTGGACGGTGGCAGTGCAGGGTCGGGTGGCCATTTATAAACGGCCTCCCCTCCCCCTGCTTGTGCGTGCTCTCTGGGAGCGCGCAGCACCGTGATCTGGTGCCCGCTGTGTCCTCTGGAACACCGATCATTGGACAGGACCTCTGTGCGAGGTCCCGATCATGTGATCACTGATTGGCCAATCAGTGATCACATGCAGAGTAGTAAGCAAGATGTCACTTCTGACATCATTGCTTACTACGTGTGAAATCTGTGAATGATCACAGAGGTCACATGGTACAGGGCTATTCACAACAGCCTTGTACCATGTGACAAGCTGTGACCAATCACAGCTCACACAGTAGTTCTCAATGGCTGCAAGAATGCACCTAGAGAGGAGAAATGATTGCTTTTATAGCCTTTATGGGTGTAAAAGCAATCAGTGTAAAAAAAAATAAAAAATCTCCATCACCCCCCCACAAGTAGTACAGTGTCACCATGGTGACACTGTACTGTTAGGGTGACAGTATGTAAAAAATAAAATAAAAATGTTTAAAAATTATAATTTTTAGTTATAAACTAATTTGGGTTATTTTTTTTTTTACTAAAAAGATAATGGAATAAATTTTAGCCAAGATTTATGATGAAATATTATTTATTTGCAAAATTTTATAATAAAAACACTTTTTCAAAATTTTTGGACTTTTCATTTATTTAGCAAAAAAAAATAAAAATCCCAGCGGTGAATAAATACCACCAAAATAAAGCTTTTATCTATCTCAAAAAATGTGAAAAAATTCATATGGGTACAGTGTTGCATGATCGCGCAATTGTCATTCAAAGTGTGATAGCACTGAAAATTGGCCTGGACAGGAAGGGGGTGAAAGTGTCCGGACTAGAAGTGGTTAATCTTCAGCCCTCTGTATACACGTGACAGGTGCTCTTTACTTCTATGGCTTTGTGTCTGAGTCCACCAATGAGAGTTTACACACCGCCCACAGTAAACATGGCTGCCCTGTCCTCACAGGAAGCTTCCTTGTTTTTTCTTTCATCACTCTTTATTAGCCGCGGACAGTCCTCCACGCGTTCCAAGCCGGCTCTTGCTGAAACTTTATTGCTCATTTCCGGTTCCATCAGAGAAGTCCAGCATGGCGTCGTTAAAGCCGCAGAAGCGGGTAAGACACACGTGGGTAGAGGGTTTTCGGGCTTTGCAGCCCCAGCCCGGCCTTTGGGGATGCCAAGCCGGGGATGGACTATAAGTTCCAGCCATCCTTGAAGGCTTTCCTTCGGTAGGACGTTCACCTGCTGGAATGGAGTGTCCCATACTGGGATCGGAGTGTTGGAATGGGGCTGTTGAGGGACTACAAGGCCCAGCATGTCCTGGGATTGGCCCTGCCTGTGTTGATCCCTCATAGAGATGACCCAGTGATGTGTATAGACCCCAGAGAAACATTGGAACTAAGTTTAACTCCTTCATTTCCAACCTGTACCCCTCCCCCCTCCATGCCTAGGCCATTTCTCTGTGTTGTGATGGTCTGACAATTACTCTGTCCTTCTAATTCATTTTATGTCGTGTTTTCAGGCCGAGCTTTCTATTGATGGTGCTTTTTTACATTTGTTTTAGTATATAAAGGGGAAAAAAGGCCGTACATTTTAAAAAAAGTGATGTCCTGACTGCCTGTGGCATTTATTGAGACCCTAACATGCTCCCAGAATTGTTTATTTTGGCCCATAGCTTCTATAGCTCAGACGTCCAGAGTGCAGGGCTCAAGCCGATGCGGTGCACACAGAAACTGCCCCATAACGGTGGGTGGTCAGTGGCAGGGCTGCTGTTAGAAACCACGGGGCCCCACACAGCCAACCTGACAGCTCCCCCCCCTTCCAAAAAAAAACCCATTGTTTACTATGCTTCAGTTATGAATGTGCACAGTGATTGGTACCGATCCGTCACTGTGTTAATTTGGGAAAGGAAGGGGCTGGTAAATGTGATGTATTTACAGGACCCTTTCCCCACTCTCCGTCCTGAGAGATCCTATTGTGTGCTTGCAGCTGCTGAAAGGAGAGGAGGGAAGTAGGCAGCACTGTGGGGGCGAGCGCAAAAAGGGGGGCCTGGGCAGCAGGGGTGGTAATTATTGGAACCAATCCCTTGTATGGCTCTCTGCAGCAGCTGAAAGCCAGCAGGAGGGAGAGGAGAAGAAGCCAGCTTTCAACTGCTGCAGAGAGTCATACAGGGGATCGGTTCCAGTAATTACCCCCTCCCACCATACCAACCACCCTCCCTGCCTACATCCAATTCACCCAGCTGCCTGGTCCCCCTGCTGGCCTGGGTCACGTACATAAGGACTGGTGGTACCCCCTTATTATTATAATACAGGATTTATATAGCGCCAACAGTTTGCTCAGCGCTGTACATTATAATGCGAGACAGTACAGTTACAATACACGAGGGGTTCGAGGGCCCTGCTCTTTCGAGCTTACAATCTAGGAGGGAGGGGATGGTGGTACAGGAGGAGATAGCTGTGGGGGATGGAGTGGTAGGAAGAGTGGAGGAGGTCGGCAATTAGCTGAGGGCGGGGTAGGCTTCTCTGAAGAGGTGGGTTTTCAGGGTGCGCCTAAAGGTGAGGAGGGTAGGTGATAGTCTGATGGATTGGGGGTAAGGAGTTCCAGAGGATGGGGGAGGCCCTGGAGAAGTCCTGGAGGCGGGCATGGGAGGAAGAGACCAGGAAACTAGAGAGTAGGAGGTCTTGTGAGGAGCGGAGAGTACGTTTTGGGTGGTATTTGGATATCAGGTCGGTGATGTAGTTTGGGGCAGTGTTTTGAACAGCTTTGTACGTCAGTGTTAATATTTAGAATTTTATCCGTTGGGCAATCGGAAGCCAGTGGAGGGATTGGCAGAGAGGGGTGGCGGAAGCAGAGCTGTTAGTAAGGTGGATGAGTCTGGCCTCAGTATTCAGGATAGACTGAAGAGGGGATAGCCTGCGGTGGGGTAAGCCGATGAGGAGGGAGTTACAATAGTCAAGGCGAGATATAACAAGGGAGTGAATGAGTTGCTTAGTGGTTTCCGGGGTCAGGAACGGATGTATTTTGGAGATGTTGCGGAGGTGAAGTCTACATGAATTTGTCAGCGATTGGATCTGGGGCTGGAAAGACAGATTGGAGTCTAGGATGACACCTAGTACTCTGGCTTGTGGGGTGGGACTGATGGTGGCATTGTTGGTCATGATAGAGAAGTCGGGGGGGGAAACTAGGAGCTCGGCTTTGGAAAGGTTTAATTTGAGTAAATGTGATGTATTTACAGGACCCTTTCCCTACTCTCCATCGTGAAAGATCCTATTGTGTGCTTGCAGCTGCTGAAAGGAGAAGAGGGAAGCTGGCAGCACTGTGGGGGTGAGCGCAAAAAGGGGGCCTGGGCAGCAGGGGTGGTAATTACTGGAACCGATCCCCTGTATGGCTCTCTCTGCAGCAGCTGAAAGCCAGCAGGAGGGAGAGGAGAAGAAGCCAACTTTCAGCTGCTGCGGAGAGAGTCATACAGGGGATCGGTTCCAGTAATTACTCCCACACACCATACCAACCACCCTCCCTGCCTACATCCAATTCACCCAGCTGCCTGGGCTCCGTACATATGGACTGGTGGTACCCCCTTATCCACGGCCCTGGTCAGAGGTGCACGACCCATAATTAAAGTATAATTGAGAGCAAAACTTTTTCTCTGTAGGACATAAAGGTGCATCTGAGTGCTGCAGTTTTGTTTTTTTTATTGTTTTTTGCACGTTCCTGGCAGCTCATTAATTTCAGTGGGATACCCAATGTGCTGGAACACACAAAAAGAACTACAGGCGCCATTTAAATCATTGCAGTGCGCTAAACCACATGGTACCACAGGCGTGTTGGTGGCCAACATACACGCCTGCGTTTGCAAGCTATGTGGGGTGCCGTTAGCCCCGGTTCATATTAAATGCAATTTGAAATCACAACTTCACTTGAAGTAGCTCAATTTCAAAGCTGCATATCAGTGCGATTTGTACCTCTGAATTCACTGCAGCTTGCAACTTCATTTAAAGGATAAGTTCACCTTTTAGAAAAAATAATAAATGCACTTTTTTTGCAGGTAAAAAAATTTCCATTTATTATTCTTGTCTTCCGGAGCCTGGAAAGCATTGCACCAGTGATCAACAGATCGTTGGTGCCATGCAGGGACGGGATGTACAGGCAAGCAGATATACCGACAGGAAGAATGAATGAACTACCATGGCGCTTCACATCGCCCTGGTAGTTACTTGAGGACTACAATGAGCTTTAATGTTGATAAATGTAAGGTTCTGCACTTGGGGGCTAAGAATATGCTTGCATCATACATACCAGAGGGGTACAACTGGGGGGGGTCAATGGTGGAGAAGAATCTGGGGGTTCTGATAGATCACAAGCTTAATAATGGCATGTAATGCCAAGCTGCGGGTTCTAAAGCGAGCAAAATCCTCTCTTGTATTAAAAGAGGTATAGACTCCAGTACAAATCATTAGTAATACCTCATCTGGAATATGCAGTTCAGTTTTGGGAACCAATTCACAAATAGAACATTGGGGAACTGGAGAAAGTACAGAGAAGGGCAACCAAACTGATTAATGGTATCTAAAATTCGTGTTGTGTAATTTCTCATCTTAGCAGAGCGTGGCAAGGTTAAACACCCCCCCTTCCCCTCCATCAAAACATAGTACATAGTTAGTCTGGCTGAAAAAAGCCAAAAGTCTAAAAAAAAATAAATAAAAAGTTATAATCCTATACCCACAGTTGATCCAGAGGAAGGCAAAAAAAACCCCCCAGTAAAGCATGACCCAATTTGCTCCTGCAGGGGAAAAATTCCTTCCTGATCCCCCGAGAGGTAATCGGATATTCCCCGGATCAACTTTACCTATAAATGTTACTATCCAGTTATATTCTGTGTATCCAAGAAAGAATCCAGGACTTTTTTAAAGTGATCCACTTTTTTAAAGTGATCAAGAGTTGGCCAGAACCAACTCTTGAGGGAGTCTATTCCACATTTTCACAGCTCTTACTGTGAAGAAACCTTTCCGTGTTTGGAGATTAAATTTCTTTTCCTCCAGATGTAAAGAGCGCCCCCTTGTCCTCTGTGATGACCTCAGGGGGAATAACTCTACACCGAGTTCACTATATGAACCACTGATGTATTTATACATGGAGATCATATCCCCCCTTATGTATTATACATGGTGATCATATCCCCCTTATGTATTATACATGGAGATCATATCCCCCCTTATGTATTATACATGGAGATCATATCCCCCCTTATGTATTATACATGGAGATCATATCCCCCCCTTATGTATTATACATGGTGATCATATCCCCCTTATGTATTATACATGGAGATCATATCCCCCCCCCTTATATATTATACATGGAGATCATATCCCTCCTTATGTACAGTTGTGGCCAAAATTATTCAACCCCCAATGCTGTAAAGGGGTTTAGGGACTATAGTGTACATTTGGAATTGTATTCAGAATCAAATCCTACAAGGACGTTGTAACTACCCAAATGCAACTAAAATGACATCAATTGTTTATGTAATACAGTAGTAAATGGTTCTTATGTGGTTTCTTCATTGCCACAATTATTCAACCCCTTAAAGACTACCACTCTGAAGAACAGAGGTTCATACAGGTGCTTTCCATCAGGTATTGAAAACACCTGTGGATGTCACCGAGCAGCAATCAAGCATAATAAGCACCAATTAGGCAGCTTTAAAATGACTGTGATACTCAGCTCCTTCTAGACATTTACTGGTGTGGTTACAAACATGGTGAAGGCAAGAGAATGGTCCAGGAAGACAAGAGAAGAGGTGATTTCTCTTCACAGGAAGGGCAATGGCTATAAGAAGATTGCAAAGATGTTAAACATACCAAGAGACACCTTAGGAAGCATCATTCGCAAATTCAAGGCAAAGGGCACTGTTGAAACGCTACCTGGTCGTGGCAGAAAGAAGATGCTGACTTCGACTGCTGTGCGCTACCTGAAGCGTAGAGTGGAGAGAAGTCCCCGTGTGACTGCTGAGGAACTGAGAAAAGATTTGTCAGATGTGGGTACAGAAGTTTCAGCCCAGACAATAAGACGCACACTGCGTAATGAAGGCCTCCGTGCCAGAACTCCCAGGCGTACCCCCTTGCTGTCTCCAAAGAATAAGAAGAGTCGACTGCAGTATGCCAAAAGCCATGTGGACAAACCACAAAAGTTGTGGGATAGTGTTCTGTGGACTGATGAAACAAAATTAGAACTGTTTGGGCCCATGGATCAACGCTATGTTTGGAGGAGGAAGAACAAGGCCTATGATGAAAAGAACACCTTGCCTACTGTGAAGCATGGTGGAGGGTCAATCATGCTTTGGGGCTGTTTTGCTTCTGCAGGTACAGGGAAGCTTCAGCGTGTGCAAGGTACCATGAATTCTCTTCAGTACCAGGAGATATTGGATGGAAACGTGATGCAGTCCGTCACACACCTGAGGCTTGGGAGACGTTGGACCTTTCAACAGGACAATGATCCCAAGCATACCTCCAAGTCCACTAGAGCATGGTTGCAGAGGAAAGGCTGGAACATTTTGGAGTGGCCATCGCAGTCACCAGACTTAAATCCGATTGAGAACCTCTGGTGGGACTTAAAGAAAGCAGTTGCAGTGCGCAAGCCTAAGAATGTGACTGAACTGGAGGCCTTTGCCCATGAAGAATGGGCGAAGATACCCGTAGATCGCTGCAAGACACTTGTGTCAAGCTATGCTTCACGTTTAAAAGCTGTTATAACTGTAAAAGGATGCTGTACTAAGTACTAAGATTGAATGTCACTTGGGGGTTGAATAAAACTGATAATGCTGTGAGCACAGAAAAGACATTTGTGGTTATTTCATTATAACTGTTATGTTATATTTGTCTGACCTACAAGTGCCTCTTTAATGTAAATGTAAGCAAGATGACTGAATGATCAAAAGCAATGTCAAACTGGCCAAAACACTCAATTTCAGTGGGGGTTGAATAATTTTGGCCACAACTGTATTATACATGGAGATCATATCCCCCCCTTATGTATTATACATGGAGATCATATCCCCCCTTATGTATTATACATGGAGATCATATCCCCCCTTATGTATTATACATGGAGATCATATCCCCCTTATGTATTATACATGGAGATCATATCCCCCCTTATGTATTATACATGGAGATCATATCCCCCCTTATGTATTATACATGGAGATTATACCCCCCCTTATGTATTATACATGGAGATCATATCCCCCCTTATGTATTATACATGGAGATCATATCCCCCCTTATGTATTATACATGGAGATCATATCCCCCCTTATGTATTATACATGGAGATCATATCCCCCCTTATGTATTATACATGGAGATTATACCCCCCCTTATGTATTATACATGGAGATCATATCCCCCCTTATGTATTATACATGGAGATCATATCCCCCCTTATGTATTATACATGGAGATCATATCCCCCCTTATGTATTATACATGGAGATCATATCCCCCCTTATGTATTATACATGGAGATCATATCCCCCTTATGTATTATACATGGAGATCATATCCCCCCCTTATGTATTATACATGGAGATTATATCCCCCCTTATGTATTATACATGGTGATCATATCCCCCCTTATGTATTTTACATGGAGATCATATCCCCCCTTATGTATTATACATGGAGATCATATCCCCCCTTGTGTATTATACATGGAGATCATATCCCCCCCCCTTAATCTTCTCAAGAGAGAGAGAATAAATTCAGTTCCTCTGATCTTTCCTCATAGCTGATCTCCTCCATGCCTCTTATCAGTTTGGTTGCCCTTCTCTGTACTTTCTCCAGTTCCCCAATGTTCTTTTTGTGAATTGGTGCCCAAAACTGAACTGCATATTCCAGATGAGGTGTTACTAATGATTTGTACCGGGGGAAATTATATCTCTCTCTCTCTGGAGTCTATACCTTACCTAATACAAGAGAAGATTTTGCTCACTTTAGAAAGGGATTAAAGTTGGATATTATACTTGCCTTTCCCTGACTTCGTTCCCCCTGGACCTAGGTGAGGGTCACATCATCCTCTTTATAGCCAGATCTCAGAGAACATGATCCTGCACTTTGATGCCACAAGATTTTGGCTAGTAGGCATTACCTGGGATCTTGTCGGCTCAGAGGAAGACATCAACTGTGTACTGCAGAGGCTGGAAAAAAGGTGAATATATTATCTATCACCCCCCCCCCCTTTCCCATGGGTACTTTATGCAGTATTTAGGGAAGGGGGCTACTATGAATAAACAGACCTTATCTGAGGGGCAAGGCCTACTTTACCGCACATGTTCAGGAGACCAGAAGCGATCTGTACTGTTGGCGGAAGTTATTCCGTTTAGGTAACTGTAGGTGGAAGATGTCCTTGATTCTCAGATTGATGAATTACAAATTCCAGATGACCTTTTCTCCTATAGAAAGCCAAGACGCACAATGAAAAGGAGGAAGAGACGTGTCCCCCGCCAGCACAGAGACTTTACCAGAAACAGGAAGGAGGGAAGCAGAAGCAAGACACTGAAAAAACACGTAAACAGAGGAAGATGGGCAAGAAAAATGTGATATCTAGGGTAAGGCAAAACTCCCTATCACTACTGTGTGTGAGGGGGGGGGGGGGTCTGCATGTTTGTCCTGGCTTCAGAAAATTAGGACCTGCAGAATCAGCCCCCCTTCCCCATGGGTACTTTATGCAGTATTCAGGGAAGGGGGCTACTATAAATAAACAGACCTTATCTGAAGGGCAAGGCCTACTTTAACTGCCGCACATGTTCAGGAGACCAGAACCGATCTGTACTGTTGGCGGACATTAGGTAACTGTGGGTGGAAGATGTCTTTGATTCTCAGATTGATGAATTACAAATACCAGATGACCTTTCTCCTGTAGAAAGCCAAGAGGTACTTTGAGAAGGAGGAAGAGGAGGAGAAGCGTCCCCCGCCAGCACAGAGACGTTACCAGAAACAGGAAGGAGGGAAGCAGAAGCAAGACTGTGGAAAAACATGGAGACAGAGGAAGATGAGCAAGAAAGATGTGATATCTGGGGTAAGGCAAAACTCCCTATCACTACTTCTGTTTGGGGGGGGGGTGTCTGCGTTTTTGTCCTGGCTTCAGAAAATTAGGACCTTCAGAATCCGCTCTGGAATTGCACAGACAACACTTACAACACTTTCTACACACTATAAAACAAAGGAATAGCAAGGCAGTGTCCTGCATTATCACTGCAGTTGTCTGTAGGCCATTTTTAGAATGTACAGCCAATAGGTAAAAATGTAATCTTGTGTTAAAACAGAGGCAACTAGATACATATTTAACCCCTGGTCGCCGACGTCACACAAATATACGGCCTCACAGAACTGGGCTTTTTTCCGTGGGGCCGCATATTTGCGTACTTGTCTTTGTTCTGGGAGCGCGCCGCTCTGTGCGCTCCCAGCGCACAGACCGCGGTGTCAATGAGAGCCCCAGGTCCCGTTCTAACAATCGGGACCCAGGACTCCCGATTCCGGGTCACATGATCGCTGTGATAGCCTCTGATTGGCTATCATAGTGATCAGTCACTGTACAGCCCGGCCCCCTTGCTTTTTTCTCTCTCTATGAATGCAGCAGAGAGATACATTGTATCTCTCTAACTCCTGACATAGAGAGAGAAAAAATGTTTAAAAATAAAAGAAGATAAAGAAATATTGAAAAATACCTAGATCAAGGTTTGATCTAGGTCAGTGCCAAGGATAGTGTTTGGGTCAAGGTCAGAGTCAAAGGTCAGGATTTAAAAAAAAAAAAATGCACACTATTGTTTCTGGACTGTACTACGGGTACAAAAAACAATATAACATACACATATATGGTATCTCTGCGATTGTCAAGAGCTGAAGAATTTATTTTGGGTTGTTCTGTGGTGGTAGGTTATGGTAGTAACAAGAAACACACTGCTAAATAATAAAAAAAGTTTTTGTTTTTTTTTACTATTTTGGGCCAGTTTTCCTTTGATAATAAAAAAAATCAGAAGCTATCCATTACCATTTACCACCAAATGAAAGCCCAATTTCTCCTGAAAAAATCAAGGTATAATCCACCTGGATGTACAAAGTAGTTGTGATGATATTGACGGTTTTACTAACACATGTCAACGTTGCAGAATTGTGCTTAGGCATTTAGATTTGTTTTACCCTTAGGCGTGAAGGGGTTAAATGACATGTATAGAAATAGTTTTGTCTGCCTTGGAATTTTGTAATTCTGCACAGCCAGTGTTGTGATCAAACAGCACAGCCAGGTTCCAAAGCTCCACTGCAGTAGCAATACAGCTTGGTCAACAACAAGTCTCAAGAATGCTGATTGGATAGTGAAGGAGTAGCAGTGTACTGAAGATATCATCTCTCTACTCATTGCAATATGTTGTCTGTTGCACGTGTGCTCTGCAGTAGAGTCTGATCCATTCATACCATTAATACCTCTTCCTCTCTGAATACTGCCTAGCAAAGGATATTGAATCAGTTAAAGGAAATCCCATGTAATTACAGAGATAATGTACGCAGCTCAAGGCAGCAAAGGAAATCTTTCCGCAAAGATGCAATAATGTAAAAGTTTTTATTTACTCTGCTTAACTCCTATTGCAGGCAGATGACCCTTTTCCTGGCTTACCCTCCGTGCCTGAAGATCAGCTGGCAAAATATGAGCGGGCGAGGAAAGAGACCCGTGTGAGTATGATGGAAAGGATACAGCCCACATCCTTTCCCTGTGTTTTATGTGATATATACACACAATGGGGAAAATAATGATTTGATTCCCTGTAGGTTTGCCCACATACGAAGAAAAGAAGGGTCTATCATTTTTATCATTGGTGTATTTTAAATGATAGAGACAGAATATCAACCAAAAATCTAGAAAAAAACACAATACAAATGTTATAAATTGAGTTGGAGTTCAGTGAATAAAATAAGTATTTGATCCCCTACCAACCAACCATAATTCTGGCTCCCACAGACTGGCTATGTGCTCATGTGGTACACGGATTAGTTCTGTCAGTTTAAGAAGGTGCTCCTAATGACAACTCATTATGTGTATAAAAGACACTTGTCAACAGAATCTTTCTTCTATTCAAACCTCATCACCTTCATAGACAAGACCAAAGAGCTGTCAAAGGACATCAGGGACAAGATTGTAGACCTGCACAAGGCTGGAATGGCCTACAAGACCATCAGCAAGGAACTTGGTGTGAAGGAGAAAACTGTTGGAGAGATTATTCGCAAATGAAAGAAATACAAAATCACCATCTAAACCATAAAATGTTGCGCTACATTCAAACTAATTAAAGTAAATGTGGAATTCAATAAAATAATAGCAATAATAATAAATATAATAGAAATTTGTGCTAGGTGATAACACAAAAATGATAGCAAAACACAAACTTAAATCAATACGCATGTGCATGAAAACCCCCATTCACTAACATGGGACGACTTTGGATTGGCTGTAGGGATTTTCTCAGCACAATTGACATTTCATCTATACCTGGAGAAGAGCTGAGTGGGAATATTATATCCTGAGAAGTGGTTTTGGAGTGATTCGGTGCCTGGAGGATCTGTGAGAGGGATCCATATTGCTCTTTGACCCGCAAGGGTCAAAGTGATGAGGTGAGAGGCTAATCCAGAAGGTGGTTGGATTCACAAGCTCTATCTACACCCAGATACCTGCACGTTTTGTTTTCACCTGTGGTCACTTTACAGCATATTGGAAACACAGTTTACCAAAATATTTTTTCACCTTTTTCCATTATTGGACCTTTTTTTCACCTTTAATATTCCATTATTGGACTTTGAGTTTGCGTGTATTATTTAGATATATTTCACTTCACATATTTGCACGTGTGATGTAATATATGTATGTGCATTTTTCATGCACATGCGTATTGATTTAAGTTTGTGTTTTGCTATCATTTTTGTGTTATCACCTAGCACAAATTTCTATTATATTTATTATTATTGCTATTATTTTATTGAATTCCACATTTACTTTAATTAGTTTGAATGTAGCGCAACATTTTATGGTTTATATTCACTTGATCATTGGTATATGATTTAATGTTAGCAGCTGTTTGGGGTTCATTTATTATTTTAATTTGTTTTAATACACATTTGGAGCGCAGGAGGGTCACACCATTATTACAAAATCACCATCAATCGCCCTTGGTCTGGAGTTCCATGCAATATTTCGCCTCATGGCGTAAGGATGATTATGAGAAAAGTGAGGGATCAGCTCAGAACTACATGGGAGAAGCTTGTGAATGATCTCAAAGCAGTTGGGACCACAGTCACCAAACAAACCATTGGTAACACAGTACACCACCATGGACTGAAATCCTGCAGCACCCGCAAGGTCCCCTTCCTCAAGAAGGCACATGAAGGCCCGTGTGAAGTTTGCCAATGAACATCTTAAATGATTCCGAAATGGATTGGGAGAAAGTGCTGTGGTTAGATGAGACAAAAATTGAGCTCTTTGGTATTAACTTGACTCGCCATGTTTGGAGGAAATAAAGTGCTGACTATGACCCTGAGAACACCATCCCTACAGTCAAGCACGAAGTTGGAAACATTATGGGGCTGTTTCTCTGCTAAAGGTACAGGCTGACTTTGCCGCATTGAGGGGGCCAATGGACGGGGCCATGTATTATAAAATCTTGGATGAGAACCTTCTGGAGATTGGTCGTGGATGGGTCTTCCAGCATGACAATCGCCCAAAACATACTGCTAAGGCAACAAGGGAGTGGCTCAAGAAGAAGCACATTAAGGTCATGGAGTGGCCTAGCCAATCTCCAGAATTTTACCATTTGCCGCCCGGCCAATAGCCGTTTGGCGGCCGGCAAAATGCTTTAGCTTTCCGGGTGGACGCCGTTTGGCATACTTCCGGGCATGTGCAGTTTTCTCGCTTGCAGAGCAGCGCATCCTGTCACCGGCCGTGTACCTCGGACACGGGCGATGACAGATCTGAGTATCAGCCCCATTGCCGGTACCATGTGACCTGCTGTGACCAATCACAGCAGGTCACATGACAGTTGTATACAATGGATGGCTTCATTCATGCCATCCATTGTATACTAGTATCTAGCTGTGAATGGTCACAGTGATCACATGCACATGTCATGTGATTAGCTGTGGCCAAATCACAGCTAAGCACAAAAAAAAAAAAACCCTGAATGAATCGATTTCATTCAGGTAAATGCTTGCTTATAGCAAAGTAATTCTTTGCTATAAGCAAATTATGTAAAAAAAAAAGAAAATACTGATCACTTCCCCAAAGTAGTACAATGTTACTATGGTAACATTGTACTACTTTGAACATAGTGAAATATGAAAAAAAAATCTTAAAAAAAGAAAAAAAATGTAAAAAAAAGTTAGAAAATAATAATAAAAAAAATATATATATATTTTTTTTTTCATACTGTCACCAGTCAGTGTCCCTGATCACCGCCATGCCAGTTATACGATGACGCTGTACTGCACTGGTGACAGTATGTGAAAAAAAAAATAGTGAAAATAATTTTTTTGATTTTCCGAAAAATTATGACAAAAAAATACAACTTCAAAAAACTCGCCATTCCTCTTATGAAGTACGTCGGACTGTCTACTCTGCAAAAAGGGGTCATTTGGGGGATATCTGTACTGTTCTGACATTTGGGGGATATCTGTACTGTTCTGACATTTGGGGGATATCTGTACTGTTCTGACATTTGGGGGATATCTGTACTGTTCTGACATTTGGGGGATATCTGTACTGCCCTGACATTTGGGGGATATCTGTACTGTCCTGACATTTGGGGGATATCTGTACTGTTCTGACATTTGGGGGATATCTGTACTGTTCTGACATTTGGGGGATATCTGTACTGTTCTGACATTTGGGGGATATCTGTACTCTTCTGACATTCTTGGCCCTCAAGAAATTAGATTGGCCGTCAGTGCTTCAGGAATGATCAATATTCAGATATATCCCATAGTTTGTGAACTCTATAACTTTCCTACAAACTAAAAAATACATGAAGAAAACGATAAAATTTTAGTTTGGGTACAATGTTGTATGACCGCGCAATTGTCATTCAAAGTGTGAGAGCGCTGAAACCTGAAAACTGGCCTGGGAAGGAAGGGGTAAAATTGCCCGGTATTGAAATGGTTAATCCTATAGAAAATATATGGAGGGAGCTGAAACTTTGAATTGCCAAATGACAGCCAAGAAACCTTAAGGATTTAGAGAAGATCTGTAAAGAAAGAGTGGACACAAATCCCTCCTGAGATGTGTGCAAACCTGGGAACCAACTACAGGAAACGTCTGACCTCTGTGATTGCCAAGAAGGGTTTCTCCACCAAGTACTAAATCATGCTTTGCTTGGGGATCAAATACTTATTTAACTCACTGAACGGCAACTCAATTTATAGCATTTGTATTCATGTGGTTTTTCTGGATTTGTGGTTGATATTCTGTCTCTGTCATTGAAAATAGACCTATGATAAAAATTGTAAAGCCTTCAATTCTTTGTACGTGGGCAAACGTACAAAATGTGCAGGGGAACAAATAATTATGTTCCCCATTGTATGTGAAAACACACACGTCATTGGATTCAGGTGTTCCATTCACCTCCATAGACTGCATGTAAAGACAGGCGATATAGTATATATACATACTGATCACACATTTATTCATTATTTTGTTACAATAACATCTGAAAGTGGGTGGGATATATTAGGCAGCAAGTGAATATGTTGCCCCTGAAGTTGATGTGTTGAATACAGAAAAAATGGGCAAGCATAAGGATTTGAGCGACTTTGACAAGGGCCAGATTGCAGTGGGTAGACAGCTGGGTCAAAGCAACTCGAAAACTGCAGCTCTTGTGGGATGTTCCTGGTCTGCAGTGGTCAGGACTGACCAAAAGTGGTCCATGAAGAAAAACCATCTAACCAGCAACAGGGTCATGGGCAGCCAAAGCTCATTCTTACACATGAGGAGCGAAGGCTGACCAGTGTAGTCCAATCCAGTTGAAGAGCTACTGGAGCTCAGATTGTTGAAAAAAATAATGCTGGTTGTGATAGGTGTCAGAACACACCTTGTTGTGTATGGGGCTGTGTAGCCCCATGCTGACTCGTGTCCACAGCCAAAAGTGCCTACAATGTGCACATGAGCATCAGAACTGGACCACGGAGCAATGGAAGAAGGTGGCCTGGTCTAATGAATCACGTCTTCTTTTACATCATGTAGATGACCGGGTGCCTGTGCATCACTTACCTGGAGAAGAGATGGCACCCAGATGCAAAGCATATTCATCATTGAACCTGCCTGTTTCCCTCACTGATGACTCTTCTTTCTAGCACATCTCCTGCTCTTGTTAGGGCACTTTCACACTAACACTTGCAATCACTCTTCAGAGAGCATTTGATAGGCAGTGAGCAAGTGTTGGATCACCGACTTCTTTAACCTCTTGAAACTCGACAACCCCATGCATTGCACGTTGTTGTAAGGCACTTGGGGATTGACCCCATTCACGTGAATGGGTTATGTTTGGTTGGCATTCCGCCTGCCAAAAGCTACAGGGGATATAATTACTGCCATTGTTACGAAGCAAAGCGTCACGACATGGCATGTGTACACCCCAGGCCACTGTCTCATCAGTTAAAGGAGGTGGCTGTTAAGGGGTGTTAAAAGTGCTTCTCAGCTGCAGGGTTTTCTTACCCCTTAACCACTAGTGTGAACAATCTTTTCCATACCTCACTATAGCCCAATGGCGCTGCAGGGCAGTCGTCCAGTTCTGGGAGGGCTCATGACGTCCTCCCAGAATGCGCTCCCAGCAGCTCGCACCCGGCGCTGTCTGTGATCAGCTGTGTCCTTTGGACACCGTTAATCACATGACATGGTAAAAGGCTGCTGTGATTGGCCCTAACCAGCGGTTAACCGCGTTTAGAAGCGTTTGAGTTTAGAAGCGTTTTTTAACTGTTCCATGTCCAGATGCTGTCCGGAGCCTTTTTTCATCAGAAATGCATGCAAAGCGTTTTCCATGTATTCAAATGGACCCGGTACACCAGCGCAGTCAGTTCCAGGTTTCGCGTGCAGGAAAGAATGGTAGAATGCGCCGCATTATGCTCATGACGGGATCCATAGTGAATACAACCAGAAAAGACCGGTCATCTCAACACATACTGCTCTCTCTGCTTCTGCTCTCTCTGTTTCTCTCAAAATGTCTGAAATAGATAATTTTTTTACTATTTTTCAGTGCATTCTGGGCATTTGGGAAGGTCTCCTGAGGTTATCTTTTCAAAACGCTTCTAAACGTAAATGCGCATAAACGCGGTATACAAACGTGGCTAAACTGACGTTTTTTAACCTACGTTTCCATCATTCAGAAGAGTTTTCCAAACGCCCCCGGTGTACATGAGCCCTAAAAAGAAAAGGGAAAGACTTAAACTTTATCACATCAATTGTATAGACGTGAATACTGTGACACTGACTGTCTGCTATTATTTTATTAGAGAATGGGCAGCATACATCGCTTAAAGGAACATCTGCAATTTGAAGAGAACAAGAAGAAGACTGCGCTGTCCCAGGCCGCCAGACATGACCTATTACTGCCAGAGGAGGCTGGGTAAGAACACTGTGACGGTGACGGCATGTCCCTCAATAGTCATGTATAATATCCCGAGTAAGGGGGAACCAAGGGATCTCTGCAACATTTCACCAACCGAGGAAGTCTCCGTTTTGCTGATTGAGCTGCTTAGGAAAAATTTCCTTGGGAAAAAATTTGAAAGAAATGAACCAATAGTAATAACTAATTTAAAGCACAGTGGCTAAACGGGCAGCACAGTGGCTAAATGGTTAGCACTTCCACCTGGCAGTACCAGGGTTGTTGGTTCGAATCCCAGCCACGGCACCACCTGCCTGGAGTTTTCATGTTCTCCCTGTGCCTGCGTGGGTTTCCTCGGGGTACTTCGGTTTCCTCCCACACTCCAAAGACATGCTGGTAGGTTAATTGGATCCTGTCTAAATTGGCCCTAATATGTGTATGTATGAATGTGAGTTAGGGACCTTAGATTGTACGCCCCTTGAGGGTTAGGGACTGGTGTGTGTGTGTGTGTGTGTGTGTGTGTGTGTGTGTGTGTGTGTGTGTGTGTGTGTAAAGAGCTGCGTAAAATTGACAGCGCTATATAAGTACCTGAAATAAATAAATCTACAGCGTATTAAACCCCAAAACAAAAATTTTATATATTGCAGCATACCAATTCTTTGAAATGATGGCCGCGTTGGTTTTCTTTTTTTAGTTTTTTTTTTCCCCCTTTTAATGTCACCTGGTGATCTGGCCAGTAAGTCTGTTAGTTTTCAACTTCCCTTAACAGACCAAGCTGTCCAGCAAACATGTCAGAGGGTTGAGACAAACCATTTACCACTGACAGGTGCTTACAATGATCAGCTTTTACCCCTGGTTCACAGATCCGCATTCCTGCGGGCCGGGTTTTGCACGGGCATGAGAGCCCATTCATTTGAATGGACTCCCGTGCCCCGGGACACGCAGGGAAGAAGTCCCTGAACTTCTGAATACGCAGCCCGCACGGGAACCTCGGTTCCTAGTACTGTTGCGATTTCCAGTGCGGGCGGCGTGCCATTAGAATTAATGGCACCCGTCCGCGGGTCCACATTCCTCTGTGCAGGTGGTGCGGCTGCACAGATTTTTGTGAAGATCTGCAGTGGCACCACCCGCACAGATGTGAACCTAGCCATAGGCTAGGTTCATACCTATGCAGTTTGCATTTGATCTGTTTCTGCAGTGATTTTGACACATGCATTTTGCAGTTTTATTTTTTGGCCAACTTGTTGCTGGGCAAAATAAAAATGCAAAAACGCATGAAAAATGCACGCAAAACACAGCACTTGCGTTTTATTTTGCGGTTCCATTGAAGTCTATTTGAGTAAAAATGCAAACTGCTGCGGAAAAGAAGTCCCTGACCTTTTACAAAAAACGTACACGCAAAAAATGCATAGATGTGAATGTGATCCATAGGAAATCATGATAAATGGCATGTACTGCGTTCCTGCAAAATGCATAAAAAAACGCACAGGTGTGAACCTGGCCTGATTCATTTTTGTAAAAACATTTTTGTTTTTTATTGATTTATTGGTATTTAAATAGGAATTATTATTAAAAATTGTCGCAATTTTTGGTTTGTCCACTGTGTTTTGTTCCTTTTATGAAAAAACAAGGGGAGTGGTTTTTTTTATTTTTTTTTTTTATTTTGGAAGAACAGGCCCCAGGAATTCTTTCCATAACCCTCAGGAGCCATTTAAAGCCCCCTGCACCCTTAAAATGTCATCTTCCCTGTTGACGTGAATGCATTTGGTCAAAATCTCAGTTTCTGTCCTTTCTAGTCCTAAATACTGTCTTTTTATTACATTGTCCAGGTACCTGGAAGGAGACGAGGGAGAAGATACCAGTACCATAACCCAGCAGGACATAGCGGACGCAGTGGACATTACCAGTGCTTCAAAGGTACAGAAAACAACCCTGGTTCTACGTGCTGAGTTCATATGGTTTTATTTCTTTCACCCTCAATTAAAGGGGCACACAATACAAAAATGCGTACAATTATGTAAATATTGCATAAATAGGTGCTTTATGATATCCAAAAATTTTAAATAAAAAAAGATAGAAATGTCGCGCTGCTAACAAAAGAACGTGATAAATAATCCCAAAAGATGATAAAACATAAATAATAAATACAATTCTTCAAATAATCCAAATGGGTGAAATATCTTCCTGCTGGTGATTGCACCCAAATTGCCAGTGCTGTAAATCTTCAAAATACGTGAATCACCACAGTGAACAAAACCTTCCAGATCTGACGGGCAGGATTTTTGCTCTCCTTTGATTTCTTTGGACGATGCTTTTTATGCTTGGCCTTATCAGTGTCAGAATGCCCGCCGCAGTCCCACAATAAGTCGCTGATCACCACCATTATTAGTGTGTGTGTGTATATATATATATAATTGTGGGAACTTGCTTCAAATGGTAGAGCTTTGTTAAATGCACACAGCAACTCGCTTTCTTTTTTAAGGCCTTTTTAGCCCACTTTTATTTAAAGAAAATGTTCCATAAAGCTTCCCACACAGGGGTATCCACCCTCAAACACATGCAAATAAAAATTCAGCTTCCTGGCTTGTACACAGTTTTATGTCTGTCTCCTACAGACTCTTTCCAAAATATGGCTCTCGCACACAGCTGGCCAATAGCACACAGCTAGTCTGGCTTCCACCTCTCCTTGGTGAAGCCCTCCTGACTCCAAGGCAGAGACCTCCTGTCTGCCAGGGTGGAGCCCTCCTGACTCCGTCTGCCGGGGTGGAGCTCAGAACCCTGGTTAGGCCTCTATGAAAAGGCCTGCACACACTTGTGCAATCAGTGTCCTGGCCATTCCCAAAACCTGGTCCCAGGATTGGAGATTTCATCCCTCCCAAATCGCTTTGAAATCTCCAGGCTCCAGATCCCAAAATGGACCTTACAAACAAATGAGGAAAGTGAAAATCCACTTTCCTCCGTATCAAACACGTACCCCGGAGCCCCTCAACCTGCCTTGTTGAGAATCCTGGGTGAAATAACCTTTCCACATCGTGACAGATCACCACACTGTCACTATCTATCATATATATATATATATATATATATATATATATATATATATATATATATATATATATAAATAAAATGTATGTATACATATATATGTGTACGTGTGTGTGTGTGTATGTATGTATATATATATATATATATATATATATATATATATATATGTATGTATTAAAAATCGCAGCATTTGTAGACGCTATAACTTTCCCATAAACCAATTAATTTACATTTATTGGGATTTTTTTTTTAGCAAAGACATGAAGCAGAATACATTTTGGCCTAAATTTATGCCGAAATTTTATTTTTAAATTTTTTTTTACTGGACATGTTTAATAGCAAAAAGTCAAAAATATATTTTTTTTTCTCAATGTTGTAATTCTTTTTTGTTTATAGAGCAAAAAATAAAAAAAATGCACAGGCAATCAAATACCACTAAAAGAAAGCTACATTTGTGGGGAAAAAAATGGCATAAATTTTATTTGAGTGCAGCATTGCATGACCGCACAATTATTAATTGAAGTAACTCAGCTCCGTATTGCGAAAAATGGCCTGGTCAGGAAGGGGGGTAAATCCTCTGGAGGGCAAGTGGTTAAGGAAAAAAAAATTAAATTCAAATAACTGCAACATAACAAAATTGAAAAAAAGTGATAAAATACTACAGATTAGTAAAAGAATGACACTTTTTTCCACTTCTTTTATTAATCGCTTCCTATAGAAAGGATGGCTTTGGGAAAACACTGACACTGTCCATTTAGCACATGATGAGCTGGTCATAACGGCTATTTATTTATTATTTGCAGCATTTTAACCTCTTCCTCAATCAGTTTGGACCATACAGAATCAACTACTCCAGAAATGGAAGGTGGGTGTGATTTAATGTCATGTCTGTTTTATTGTATTGCCTGGGGGAGTATATCAGAGAACGTTGTCTATAATTTCACTAGAAGAACCTCCAGCTGTAAGGGAGAATGTCACCAGCACACTGAGGATCACCAATATGGGTCCAAAGGTTTTAATGAACGATCACATAGTTAGAGCAAGAAGGCAACGTTTCGGAGTCTCTCAGGACCCCTTCATGGTCACATGCCTGTTGAAGGGGTCCTGCGAGACTCCGAAACGTTGCCTTGCTGTAACTATGTGATCGTTCATTAAAACTTTTGGACCCATATTAGTGATCCTCGGTGTGCTGGTGACATTCTCCCTTGCTGATTCTGTTGGTTCCAGCCGACGGTCGCTGCATCACCCATTTATACACACCGCCATTTTTATTGCAGTAACGTGTGCGTTTGGATTGTGCACTTGCACCTCCAGCTGTATCGCTGTCCCTTTCACCTAGCGAGATGGCAGGCTGAAAGATTTCTGCTGACGAGATGGGAACATTAGAGTGAAATTCCAGCTTAACCCCAACTAGCCCTAAGACTGTCCCCCAACCCCCCCACCCCCAACACCCATGCTGAATAGCCTGTGTAAAAAAAAATGATGTATGTACTTGCCTATTTTCAGCCTGCTTTGATCTGGTCAGGTGATTCAGTGGCCACTGCAGGGGGGAGGAGAGAGCACTCAACAACGGCTGGTAAAACCTGGAACGGTACCGTCACCTATAGGCTCCCATGGCCCATCTGTTTTCAGTGCTCCTTGCTCTCCCCTGCAGCAGCCGCTGACTGACACTGGGTGCCGGATCAAAGGAACGGTCCAGAGCCGGCTGAACATAGGAAAGTTTATGCATCTTTTTTTACACAGGTTAGTTGGTATAGGTGTTAGAAGGGAGAGGGGACATTTTTAGGGTTAGTTAGCTGGAATTTTACTTTAGGGGCCCATTTACATCTGTGCGGTGCGTTATCACTCATTTTGCAGTGCATTAACACTCACTAAGGTGCGTTGCATAGGCAGTGTCTCTTTAAAAAAAAAAAAAAAAAATTTCCGTCTATAGAGTCCTCTGAATACGTATCTCTGGTGGATGGTATATCTGAACTCCGGTGTCTTCAAGCACTTAATCCTCTGAATAAATCCTTACACTTACGTGTGTGTCCACAGTGCCTGGTCCCCCACTGCTCTCAATGGTCCCTCCTGTTAGCCCGTATGTCATCACCGCACCTTGTAGGGATATATGGACTGGCAGATTGAACCACAGTTTGCAGCGGGGACACAGGTACTCCCAGAGGTGCTGAATGCTGAAGATGATGCCGGAGTCCTGACTTGCTGCCGGAGTCCTGACTTGCTGCCGGAGTCCTGACTTGCTGCCGGAGTCCTGACTTGCTGCCGGAGTCCTGACTTGCTGCCCATAGGACAGATAAGCATTCAGAATATTCTTTTGCAGGACTAGTTATTTGTATTCTTTGGGGGAGCAGCAGCGTCACTTTATTGTGTCTGATATACCTAAATTATAAAATAAATCTTCACTAAGAAGGAAGTTGAGGCGCTTCCATTGATGTCTGGCTGTCTGCAGCTTTAGGTACTGTTTCAGTGGCTGGATTAAAAAAATTTTGCAGCCATGTGATGTGAGAACCCTGGATCTTTTATCATACGAGGTGCTATCGAAACGTTTTGAGATTAGTTTTCTAACACACCAACAGATGGCAGCACAAGGCTGCACGCACAGTCACAGGGAACACTGACCTTCATAAGTCTCTTAGATTGTAAGCTCCAAGGACCAGGGCCTTCCTAATCCTCTTGTATTGTTGCTGTATTATCTCCTGTTATATTGTAAAGCGCTGAGCAAATTGTTGGCGGTATATAAATCCTGTATAATAATAATAAGTAAGTGTGCCAAAAGACATCATCCTGTGTACACCGGGAGCTGTGCAACTGGTGCTGTTCTGACCATGTGCATTACCACACCTGCCATTTCATCATCAGCAGAAAGTTAGAACAAAGAGTAAATGTGAAATTCTATGTGAACCCGTACACCCAAGTTTTGTCCCCGTTAGTGATCCTCGACATGAACAAGTGCCGAATGGTTTTGACATTGTTGGAGTTGAGCTGGTTGAAGGTCTTCCTGCTCTCTCTTCGTCTTCCAGTGATGTTGTTCTGCTCTTGACACGCACATGCCACTCAAAACACCTCGAACGACTCTTTGCAGCATTGCCGTAAACTTGTGGAATTATGTCGGACATCTCTGCGACAGATTTGCCCAGTTTCACCCAGAATTTCACACTTGCTCTTTCTTCTAACTTGCTGTCCATGATGAAATGGCAGATGTGAGAGCGTACATGGTCAGAATAGCACCAGTTGCACAGCTTCCAATGCACACAGGAGGATGTCTTTTGGCACGCTGACTTATGTGCTCCCTGTGCGTGCAGCCTTGTGCTGCCATCTGTCGGCATGTTACAAAACTAGTCTCAAAATATTTTGATAACACATTGTATTGAAGCTAGAGGATTAGCATGATAGCCAGAAAATGTATATTTTTATTTGTAACTATCCCACATTATTTGTCTTCATCAGGCACCTCCTCCTGGCCGGTCAGCTTGGTCACATCGCCACTCTAGACTGGCAAACCAAGAAGCTGGGCTGTGAGATGAATGTGATGGAGACGGTCAATGATGTCAGGTTGGTTTCTCTTTTAAAACTGTAAAAAGTGTGTATTGTGTAATTTGGTTGTTTGCTGTAGGGGAAAAGATTCTCACCCAGAGAAAATTCAGCAGATAATGAATAGATCAGTGTTGTGTCCAGGGTGAGAGAAGATTCAGCTAAAAGTCCCATTCTGCTTAACTCCTTCAAAGCATATTTTGAGGGTTCCCAGGCAGAGGTAATCATCATATGGAACTTCTAAAATTTTAAGGCAATTATAACACATTTAAAGATTACATTCTACTAATAAAACACATTTTTTTATTGAATGCATTTGGAATACTGTCTTCTCCCCTTATTATACTAGTGCCCTCTGGCTTCACCTAGGCAGGGGTGTTGTGTGGTTTGCTCTCCCCCTGCCTCTGGGAAACCTACATTACATTCCAGGAATCATTACTTACTACATTCATAAATCCTGTGATATCTTGCCGGATGGCAACAAATTACTTAGTGCCAGATCTCTGCTTGCGCATGTGTAAAATGTGGTGCTCTTCTATTGGGCTGTGGCTACAAGAACCAGGAAGAGGGAGTTGGCTCCCATTGACCAGAGAGATGCAAGAGAAGAGAGCAACACTTGATACTCTGGTTTTGTAAGTACAGTTGGTCAGTAGTGGTGCACCGAAAAGAAAATTCTGATGCCGAATCCGAAACGGAAAATTCAAAATGCACTTGGCCAAAAACCGAAATGCGCAGTTTTTAAAAATGAATATATATATTTACTCTGAAAAATGAATATATATATATGTACTCTAATTAAAAAAACAATATATACCCCAATTTTTTGTAAAATATGAAAGAGGATGTTACGGCGAGTAAATAGATACCCAACATGTCACGCTTTAAAATTGCGCACGCTCGTGAAATGGTTTGAAACTGCGGTACCTAAAAATCTCCATGGGTGATTCTTTAAAAATTTCTACAGGTTAGCAGTGTGAAGTTACAGAGGAGGTCTAGTGTGAGAATTATTGCTCTTGCTTAGACGTTCGTGGCGATACCTCACGTGTGGTTTGAACACCATTTACATATGTGGGCATGGCCTATGTATGCATTCACCTCTACGTGCGAGGACGGGGGCACTTTAAACTTTATTTTTTTTTATTTAATGTTTTTATTTATTTATTTTTTTTATTTTGCACTGTTCCTTTAAAAAAAAATGTAATTGCTTTTATTCTTATCACAAGGAATGCATGCATCCCATGTAATAGAAATAATTAGTGGCAGGTTCTCTTTAAGGAGAAATATGGGGTCAATAAGACCCCACATCTCTCTTCTGCAATGTAAAGCACTGGATCAAAAAAAAAGCATTGATCTAGTGCTTTAAAAAAAAAAAAATGACCAGAACGGGAAGTGACATAGCTCCAGTCCTCCAATGGCATAGAGAGTGGCGGCCATCTTTCCTTCACTCATCTCTATGCCCAGCACTGGGATCCATGGTTTCTCAGGTAAGGCTGAGAAGTACCAATTAGCGGCGGCGAGGGGCGGGGTTTTTTCGACACCTGTATCTGTGTTTTTTTTTTCATTTAAGCCAACGGCCGAATGAGGTGGTTTCGGCCATTGAAGTTTCGGTGCATTGGTCAGCCTAAAAAAAAGCACTAAAGATAAAGCGGAAAAGGACCATTATTTTTATAGCGAGGTGGAAATTGCTCTTTAAAAACATGACAAAATTTACATTGGACAGTGCTCAGGGGTCATGAGTTAAAGTTGAACTCCAAGTAGATATAAAACACCAATTAATGCAGTCATGTAATCAGTGTAAGTAGATATATTTTTTTTAAATGCAGCCAGTGCAAGTTGCTGAAATTGGTATTGAACTCACATTTTTAAAAAAAAATCACTGACAGGTCTGGTTTTTATGAGATTTTGTCAGCTGTAATATACACTGAGCTGCACATGAGCAGTTCAGTGTACATTTATGGCATTCCTCTGTGTTGTAATGCAAGGCTGGACACAAAAACCAAGAGCAAGTCACACACACTGCACAGGTATGATCAACCAGCACTCACACCATAGTCTCTAAGCTTGTGAGAGACACACTACCAAGTGTAAAGCTGACCTGGCACATCATGCAGCATTCACTCGGCACCCCAAGAAATAACAGAATCCAACTGCAGTGTTCTTGCACTGTCAAAACCTCCACTTTTGTTATCACACAACACACAGGAGCAGGGGCGGACCGACCATTTGGAAACTCTGGCACTGCCCGAGGGCCCAGGGTCAGTAGGAGGCCCCATGAGATGCCCCTAGTACCTTTTTTTCATAGGCTTTTTTGAGTTTGGGCAAGGACACAGGGGCCCCATGATCCCCTATTGCCCGGGGGCCCCATGAGTTGTCAGTCCGCCCCTGCACAGGAGAATATATCTGCATAATAACACACACCAATAAGAATGTGAGTATTACAGCATGAAATAAACACGGCTTTTGACATCGGCACATCATAGAAATATTACATCACCAAAGCTACTGGAAGAAGGGAAGGAAAAGACCTCATCAGAACCATAGTGCACAGGAGATCGTGGAGAAGCCTGGAGCACGACCGACTAATGAGTCCATGCAGCTTTGGCAAAAAATCCAGCGTCAGGGCGTCCCCTCACGCACGGCATGGATTCTGATCTCATCGTCTCTAGGCCTCTCTTAAATATCCCACTTCAGTACCTCTGGCCATAATCCACAATTGTTTTGATTTTTAGATGCGGTGTACTACCGCTTTGTTTTTCTTGTGTGTTTTTTCAACAAGGGGTTCCAACTTTGATAGAGAGATATTTATATTTATTATTTATTTATTTTCTCATGTAGGACATCCTCTATGTGTATAAACTAGCTTTTTAAAAGATAGTGCATTGTTTAAGAACTGCACTACTGGTATGTCTAGGGCTGGCTGGGGGACATCCTATGAAGGATCACCACTCTTCTGGGTCAAAAGAGGTTTGTGTAGGAGAGTATTTAAACCTTAGTGTCATGTTGAGCCCCGTGGGACTTCCAGTACATCGACTTGAGGGGTGAGGGGAAATGGGCATCCCATTGAGTCAGGTATGAATTTTAGGGTTCAGGTCCAAAACATTTACAATGGGACAACCCATAGCTGGTGCAACAGAGAAGCTTGTGGTGCAGGACATTTAGGGTGTCTAACATTCTTCTTTAGCATATACAACCCCTTTGTGATGTTGCAGGTGCAGTTGAGGCCAACTATACTTCATTAGTTGGCTGCTTTAAAGGTTGACAAGCTTTTAGGCATTTACTGTTTGCCTTGGTGCTCCCATGTTAGAACCTACCTATCTCACCTTCTGTCTGCTTCCCCCCCCCTGTAGGTGGCTGCACACAAATACTATGTTTGCAGTGGCTCAGCGGAAGTGGCTATACATTTATGACTCGCTAGGGGTGGAGCTTCACTGCATCAAGAAGTTTAATGACGTTTTACGTATGGAATTCCTGCCGTATCACTTCATGCTAGCGACGTGTGTAAGTGTGATCATTGCAAAATTTGTCTTGTCATGTTGCGTGTGCTCCTTGTGTATCTTGTGACGCCCTGAATTGTGCTTCTCTCCAGAGTTCCACCAGTTTCCTGCAGTACTTGGACGTCTCTGTTGGAAAGGAAGTCTCAGCTATTTTTTGTAGGTCTGGAAGACTGGGTGTAATGTGTCAGAACCCGCATAATGCCATCATCCACTTGGGCCATCACAATGGTATGGAAGATGACAATTTCTCATTTGTAGAGTGGGGCTTTGACAGCCAACACATAAATGGCTGCCGCCATAATTTGCAATTCTTTTCCTTATCTTTAGACATCCCTCCACCTTAAAAGTATATAAACAAGGACCTCAAAATTGACTTCTTCAAAATTTCCATTATCATTTATACCCTGCAGACTAAATATTAACTAAAAAAGCTGGTAAAACAAGATTGTGGCTTTTTAATATGCACAATAAACTAGGGCTGAAACAACTAATCGTCATAATCGATTATGAAAATAGTTGTCAGCTATTTTCATAATCGATTAGCTGGTCAACCGTTTAGTAGGCCTGCATACAGAATGCATTATTTGTTTACATATCAGAAAATACAGTGCAGCATACATACAGCTCAGTACACCATCCATATACACTATATTGCCAAATGTATTGGGACCCCCCTCCAAATCATTGGATTCAGGGGTTCCAATCCCCTCCATGGCCACAGGTGTATAAAATCAAGCCCCTAGGCATGCAGACTGCTTCTACAAACATTTGTGGAAGAATGGGCCGCTCTCAGGAGCTCAGTGACTCCAAGCGTGGTCCCGTGATAGGTTGCCATCTGTGCAATAAGTCCATCCGTGACATTTCCTGGCTACTAAATATTCCACGCTCAACTGTTAGTGGGATTGTAACAAAGTAGAGGCAACTGGGAACAACAGCAACTCAGCCACCAAGTGGTAGGCCACGTAAAATGACAGAGCGGGGTCAGCGCATGCTGAAGCGCACAGTGCGCAGAAGTCACCAACTGTCTGCAGAGTCAATAGCTAAAGACCTCCAAACTTGGTGTGGCCTTCAGATTAGCACAACAACAGTGTGTAGAGAGCTTTATGGAATGGGTTTCCCTGGCCGAGCAGCTGCATCCAAGTCTTACATCACCAAGTGCAATGCAAAGTGTCGGATGCAGTGGTGTAAAGCACACCGCCACTGGACTCTAGAGCAGTGGAGACGTGTTCTCTGGAGTGACTCATCATGCTTCTCTGTCTGGAAATCCGATGGACATGTCCGGGTTTGGCGGTTGCCAGGAGAACGGTACTTTCCTGACTGCATTGTGCCAAGTGTAGAGTTTGGTGGAGGGGGGATTATAATGTGGGAGTGTCTTTCAGAGTTTGGGCTTGGCCCCCTAGTTCCAGTGAAGGGAACTCTTAAGGCGTCAGCATACCAAAACATTTTGGACAATTTCATGTTCCCAACTTTGTGGGAAGCATTTGGGGATGGCCCCTTCCTGTTCCAACATAACTGCACACGAGTGCACAAAGCAAGGTCCATAAAGACATGGAGGAACTTGACTGGCCTGACCTCAACCCCATAAAACACCTTTGGGATGAATTAGAGCGGAGACTGTGAGCCAGGCCTCCTCCCCCGACATCAGTGCCTGACCTCACAAATGTGCTTCTGGAAGAATGGTCCAACCTTCCCATAGACACCCTCCTAAACCTTGTGGACGGCCTTCCCAGAAGAGTTGAAGCTGTTATAGCTGCAAAGGGCCGGCCAACTCAATATTGAACCCTACGGACTAAGACTGGGAGGTCATTAAAGTAATGTGTGTGGAAAGGCCGGCCGACCAATACTTTTGGCAATATAGTGTATGTTAGTAAGTGCCTTCGAGCTTGTGTGAGGAACAATGCCTCGTGGGACATGTAGTCCTGGGCAGAAGAGGGAAGTGATTTATAGTGATTCTAAAGGCAGAGGTTTTATTTTACCTTGCTATAGGAACACTCTATACTACACAACCATTGCACAGAGCACCTATGCAAAACAGTATGCAACACATCTCTTTGTAAAAGCAGCACACATTACACATTGTTAAGCACACAGTTAACCCTTTGATTGTTCCTAGATGTTAACCCCTTCCCAATCGTTATTAGTACAGTGACCGTGTATAGTATTATCACTGAACATGACATGAACTGAGATGACAGTGTCAGTGCCCACCGCACTATCGCAGTCCCACTATAAGTCGCTGATCACCACCACTACTAGAAAAATAAATAAATAAAAATTCCACTATATATACACCATAGTTTGTAAACACTATAACTTTCACACAAACCGAACAATATACACTTATTGGGATTTTTTTTTATCAAAGACATGTAGCAGGATACATTTTGGCCTAAGTTTGTGAAGAAATTTGATTTATTATTTTTTTTTTTATTGGAAGTTTTATAGCAGAAATTAATTGGGTTTTTTTCAATATTTTCAGTCTTTTTTTTGTTTAAATAGTAAAAAATTAAAAACCCAGTAGTAATCAAATACCACCAAAAGAAAGTTCTATTTGTTTGGGGAAAAAAATGATATAAATTTCATTTCGGGTACAGCATTGCATGACCGTGCAATTGCAAGTTAAAGTAGCACAGTGCCGAATAGAAAAAATGACTTGGTCATGAAGGGAGTAAAACCTTCCAGAGCTTAAAGCGGAGCTCCACCCAAAAGGGGAAGTTCCGCTTTAAGGACTGCTCCCCCTCTCCCCATTAAGGATTGGCACCTTTGGGGAGCGGGGGAGAATTTGAGAGGTACTCAAATTTTAGAGGTGTCCTCCCTCCCTGTAGTCTTTTGGGACATGTGACAGGTCCCAGAAGACTACAGGACCATTCATGAAGCGCAGCGCTACTCGCACATGCGCATTGGGTACCGGGCTGTGAAGCCGTAAGCTGTCACAGCCGGGTGCCCACACTGAAGATGCCGGCCTCCTGGAATCGAGGACGGCCGGTGAAACGAGCTGCAGGGGACACACCACGGGACTGAGGGACAGGTAAATGGCTGTTTTTTAAAAGTCAGCAGCTACAGTTTTTGTAGCTGCTGACTTTTTTTTTTTTTTGTTTATAGGTCGAGTGGAACTCCGCTTTAAGTGGATAATATTCCAATACAGTTCTGTCTGAAAATCTGCAAAACCGCATTTTAGGTCTTTTACATTTTTTTTTTTCCTTTACATAAAAATGTGATCTCTGAGTCTTATGATATACACCAGATTCAACCTCTAATAGTATATACATTTTTTTATGTCTGCTGTTTTCAGTGTGGATTAGATATTTTCTTCCCCAAACAAATAACTGGTTATTGATATTTACCACTGCATATAGATAGTCAATAATAAATTGTATTTTTTTTAAACTTTACATATTAACTAAATTATACAGCTTTTTTGAGGTTTTTATCCAGTTAGTTGATTAATCGAAACATTAATCGGGCAACTAATCGATTATGAAAATAATTGTTAGTTTCAGCCCCACAGTAAACTATAAAAACAATATAGACCTGTAACAGTAGAAAAAGAATCATAATTGTCAATACCTCCTATTATTACACATGCTGTTCTGTGCTGGGTTCAGTGGTTCCACACAAAGCATTCTCAGCAGCAGTGAGATGATCTATCAGTAAGTGGATTAGGCAGAGTGGAAGGTGGGGGGGGGGGGGGAGGGTGGCAGTTGCCGGCCGGCATCCTTTCGGTTGTTGCTCTGGCACACAACACAGATGGCTTGCTTACATCAAACCGGCACTCTCCTACCCTGCTGATGTCACATTCTGGCTGCAAATCGAATGCATTTCGGTTATCGACGATCTTTATCTTCCTTGATCTTACTTTAGTCTTTCCCTAACTTATCATGCTTTGATTTTACCCCTTTCTTTGATACTATTCTCAGATTACTATATATTGTTTATTACATTTCCTTTGATATGCAAGTTTTGCTTTGCTCACCCTTTGCTTATGTTTGCCCTGTTTATGGATGTAATTCTATTGTCTCCCACTTCTAGGCACCGTCTCCCTCTGGAGCCCATCTGTAAGGGAGCCTCTGGTGAAGATGTTGTGCCACCGTGGAGCGGTCCGATCGGTGAGCGTGGATAAGACAGGAATGTAGGTGTATGAAGGCTTCTTTCCCATTAAAGCAGATCTATAGGCAAAACTTTTTTTTTCATTTTGGATAGAGTAAGGGAGGGTTATAACCTGTCAGATTTTTTTTTCGCTGTGCCCCTGTTTTGGAGTAGGTCACCTACAGACCATTTACCGTGATCTACCAGTGAACCAAATTAATATGAGAATTACGTGCACGTGGAAGCAAGACACTGACACTGTTGCAGTTTGCCAACTTCCTAAAACTCTGTTTTATTGAGGAACGAACAGTATCATTTATAGGGCTTATGACGCAGGCAAAGCATATACATTGATTGGGTGAAAAGTCCACTGGGTTTCTGCGTGTTCTTCCATCCGTGTTGATATCTTCCAATCATTGTCCCCAAAAAGACTCATTCCCTTTTTATGGGGGTTGTTTACATTAAAAGATACTTTTCTCCTAATGAGTCACCTAGGGTGAGACTCCGGATGAAGGCGCCATCTTAATTATCATCATTGTTCTGTCAACCTATATCTGATTGTTTACTTAAGAGAGTAAGGAATTTAAAGAGCAAGAAGCAGAAAGTAGCAAGACTATAAAATTGTCATTTTACTGATCATCTAATAGAACGTGGACTGTCTATCACAATCTACTACACCCCATTACGGAGATTACCCTTCACTTCCTGTTCCATCGCCAGACAGGAAGTGAGAGGGAATCCCTGAAAACTAGGGAATTCCGTTGGGACCCCCAGGTCACCAGAATCAGTGTCCCCATTGAAAGATTTCCCCTCTATTACTTTTCTGGGGACATCTCAAAATTTGGGATTCTCTTTCACTTTCAGTGATAATGGTAAACAAATAGAGAGGAGGAATCTCCATAACGGGGGCACAGACTGCAGGAAAAACTGACAAGTATTCTAATCCTTCACCATTCTGTAGACACGACAGAAGTAAGTGGGAATCTCTTTTAAAGTGAGGAATCCCCCCCCCCCTCCCTTAGTTGTCACAGCAACATGTGCCTCCATTGGAAGTCTTATCCTTTATTTCTGTTCCAGTGTGTAATGCCTATGAAATGTGTTGGCCTTGGACCCTTTGTTTCTTGGGTAATTTTTACAATAAAGCATTGTTTCCCAAATGCCAGGAGCATGAGAGGTGGCTGATGTCATTTCTGTAAGCCAAAGGAACAGTCACAAGATATTCTGCTGAGAGCAAGATAAAAACTTGTTTATGGAATGGAACGTGTTTATGACATCTAATAACTTCACATTAGGAGATAAGAACCTGTTTAAAGACGTCTACTTGCTTGAGAAGTTAGAAATCTTTAAGTTTAGGGTAGATGAGAAGTTTTACCATTTCCCTCCCGGCCTATGGCCGAATGGCGGCCGGCAAAAACCCTCACCTTTCCGGGTGAACACCATATGGCGTCCTTTCGGGCATGCGCAGTTTGAGCGCCTGCAGAGCCGCGCAGCGGCGCAATCTGTCACCGGCCATGTACCTCGAACACGACCGATGACAGATCTGAGTACCGGCCCCGTTGACGGTACCATATGACCTGCTGTGACCAATCTCAGCAGGTCACATGACAGTTGTATACAATAGATGGCTTCATTCATTCATTTAAAACCCTCAATGAATCGATGTCATTCAGGTAAATGCTTGCTTATAGCAAAGTAATTTTCTGCTATAAGCAAATTGTGTAAAAAAAAAAAAAAAAACCCTGTTCACTTCCCCAAAGTAGTACAATGTTACTATGGTAACATTGTACTACTCTGGTCATAGTGAAATATGAAAAAAAAAATCTTAAAAGAAAAAAAAACATAAAAAATTAGAAATAATAAAAAAATTAAAGAAAAATTATATATGTATTTTTTTCATACTGTCACCAGTCAGTGTCCCTGATCACCGCCATGCCAGTTATATGATGACGCTCTACTGCACTGGTGACCGTATGTAAAAAAAAATAGTGAAAATTATTTTTTAATTTTTTAATTTTCAAAAAAATTATGACAAAAAAAATACTTCAATAAACTCGCCATGCCTCCTATGAAGTACGTCGGACTGTCTACTTTACAAAAAGGGGTCATTTGGGGGATATCTGTACTGTTCTAACATTCTTGGACCTCAAGATATTAGATTGGCTGTCAGTACTTCAGGATTGATCAATTTTCAGATCTATCCCATAGTTTGTGAACTCTATAACTTTCCTACAAACTAAATAATACATCCTAATTTGGGTTATTTTCACCAAAGACATGTAGCAGAATACATCTTGGCCTAAATTTATGAACAATTATTTATTTGCAAACTTTTATAACAGAAACAAAGAAAAACGTGTGGGTTTTTTTCAAAATTTTCTGTCTTTTTTTGTTAAATTAGCAAAAAATAAAAACCCCAGTGGTGATTAAATACCACCAAAAGAAAGCTCTAGTTGTGTGAAGAAAATTATAAAATTTTAGTTTGGGTACAATGTTGTATGACCGCGCAATTGTCATTCAAAGTGTGAGAGCGCTGAAACCTGAAAACTGGCCTGGGCAGGAAGGGGGTAAAAGTGCCCGGTATGGAAGAGGTTAAGATAGATAAGAAGCAAAAGTGTGACTTTTCAGATAACGAATATGGTGGCTCAGCATGACTTTGTTATCCCCGCGGGACCTTTCTGCTAGCTCCTCCTGTGGTGGGTGTGGTGCCTGCCCATTATTGGAAAGCTTCCAGAAAAATGGTTTAAAAGCCGGAAGTCCAAGCGAGATCGATTAGTGGAAGCCCCCTAGTTGCTAGGGGACACTGATGCTGATATTTTTGCCAAGGCTATATGGGCTCATCGATTGGTCAGGCTTACGGCTTCCCCGTGACCCCTAGGCAGTTTGGTTCCGATGGGATCTGTTCCTTCCAGCATAGCTTTGGTAATGTATTCTATGCTGTGATGCTGTCAAATGATGTGTCTACTTCATGCTATAATGCTCACATTATTATTGGTGTGTGTTTGACTCATCTGGTTCTTAGTTTAAGTCCCAGTGCCGATGGTCAGCAGGACAAATTGAAAGATCCATCTAATTCTTCTTCTGCAGGTACATGGCTACTTCTGGTTTAGACAGGAAACTAACGATCTTTGACCTTCGAACTTACAAGCCTCTGACATCCTTCGGCATACCCTTGGGGGCAGGGAATCTATGCCACAGCCAGAGGGGTCTGCTGGCCGCATCAACTGGCAATGTTGTACAGGTAGTATAAGTTATTTATTATAACTCACATTATTGTGGTTCAGAATAAAGAGTAGAGCAAACTACAGCTCTGCTGTCTGCACTGCTTTATTGACCAAACCTGTGTATCTCAACACTTGCTTGGATTTGGCCTACTGGTTCTCGCTTTGTCCTCCCACCATGCAGCGTTGGATGGAAAAAGGTTCATGTCATTCTACCTCTAGAGGAAACAACCTCTCCGCCAAGCTGGTGCCCCCAGAAGAATGGATAATAGAACGATCCTACTCCTGGATCGACCTCAATAGTAGTGGACAGGATGCATAGTTATTCCCATTTGACACATATAGGTAACATTTGGGTTGATTACTGAAAATATACTGTGCACTTCAAGGGCATTTGCTCCAGAGCTTAGTAAATGAGGTAAAGCTTCATTTTGCAAAAAAATACCCAATCGCATGCAAGAAAAAAAAAAAAAGCAGCATTTTTGTTTGCCCATGATTGGATGATGGAAGTCAGCAGAGCTTCTCCTCGTTTTCCTAAGCTCTGTAGCAACTGCACTTGCAAAGTGCACAGTCTGCTTTTAGTAAATCAACCCCATTGTCTAGTAAGATGTATTTCCAGACAATCGGTGTATGTATAAGATGGCTAAAGACCACATTTCTTGTTGATATTTCTAATATGTAAAATTAATTGCTGCTTTGTAAATCATGGGCTACATTGGTTGCTGTCTTATTTTTATTTGTTTATTCCTCCCCTTTCTTTTTATTTTTTGTTTTGAAAAAAGAAAACTCTAATAAATCTTTTGTAATAAAAACCCTATCTGATGAAAAAAACCTGTGTGTCTTCAGAGTTACAGACATGTAATCTGCTCTCTATTTAGGTATATAAGGACACTCACATTACTGAGCCCAAAACTCCATACATGTGTCTTTCCTTGAAAGCACCAATCCATGGGCTCCAGTTCTGTCCCTATGAGGATGTCCTGGGAATCGGTCATGGTGGAGGCTTCACCAGTATGATTATACCAGGTCAGTGACATCTGCTGCTGTATTGTGCAAAAAGAATTCCATGTTTGGATATTTTATAAATCGTTACATTGCTTCAGCCTGAGCCAGTTACCATGCATATACCATATGCGGACGATGCCCCTGGAAGATGGAAATCGGTAGACACCGCGTCTCCAGTGCTATCCGCTTGCTTCTGGGTTCCCATGGTAAGCAGCTACCCTGTTGCGTGGTGAACACAGGAGGTCGCCCTTCAGAATGAATGCAAAGTGTTCTCTGATAGAATGAGGTGAAAAGATGGGGTGGTGATGTCACACTCTCCACATCCTACAATCAGAGACTGCTTTGAATTTATTTTGAAAATGCAAAGCATTCCATGAATGGCACCCATGTCGAGCAGCCGACCTCCTATGTTCAGGATGCAGAATGGCAGTTGCTTGGTATAGGACCCTGAAGCAAGTGGAGATCTCTGGGGTAGTGGTGTCTACTTCAGGGAATTTCAGCTTCAAGGGGCATTAGCAAGGTTACATAGTTTGTCTGACTGAAAAAAGACAAAAGTCCATCCAGTTCAACCATTAAAAAAAAAAAAAAAAAAGTTATAATCCTATACCCACAGTTGATCCAGAGGAAGGTTAAAAAAAAAAGCAGCAAAGCATGATCCAATTTGCTCCTGCTGGGGGAAAATATTCCTTCCTGATCCCCCCGAGAGGCAATCGGATATTCCCTGGATCAGGTATGGTATATTATTAATATTATACAGGATTTATATAGCGCCAACAGTTTGCTCAGCGCTTTACAATATAAAGGGAGACAATACAGTAACAATACAGTTCAATACAAGAGGGATAGGAGGGCCCTGATCCTGGGAGCTTACAATGTAAGATCCATAGTTACAATGGCCCAAGTTAAACCAATGTAACTATCAATATCCATACCTGGAATTCATCTTTAATGTATCGATTCTCTTCTTCCTATCTGCATCCTCTTGTTCCTTCTCTGTATTGTGTCCTTCAAAGACCTCCCCATCATGACCTGTAATCCAACTTCCCTTTTCTCCATCAGGGGCTGGCGAGGCCAACTTTGATGGTCTGGAATGCAACCCATATGAATCCAAGAAGCAGAGGCAGGAATGGGAGGTCAAAGCTTTGCTTGAAAAGGTAACACAGTTAAATAGTAAAACTTTAATATTAAGGGGTCCATTTAAAGTGCAGCAGTGTGGCTATACCGTGACCCCACTGCTGCTTCTCACGTGTGCATTGGGCTCTGCTGATTTCAGAAGTCTGAAACTGGCAGAATGCAATCAAATGAATGGGAGTAGAGACAGAGAAAAAGCAATGATGTACCGGGACCTGCATTTTAGGAATGGACTACAAACATAGGCCACGGCAAAAAGAAATATTCTAACTTATAATGGTGTCTGTTCTCTGTTCTAAATCGGACTCTTTCATACAGGTGGACTCTGCCAAGCGGATCCGCCTGCTCAGTGGGCAATCTGTCCGCTGGTCCCCGATAAACAGGCAGATGACAGGTCCATGTCCGCTCTGCTTATGCAGAGTTGTCATGGACTGCCTGCTGTCCTCTATGGGTGGATGGATGTAAATGGACTGCCTGTCCGTTTACATCCAACTATCATCCGATCTGCTAGACCAGGGGTCTTTAAACTGTTTAAAGCGGAGCTGCACCCAAAAGGGGAAGTTTCGCTTTAAGGACTGCTCCCCTGCTCCCCATTAACGATTGGCACCTTTTGGGAGGCTGGGGGGAGCGGGTAACCGAATTTGACAGGTACCCGCTCCCACTTCAGGTCCGATCGCCTAGGCAATCGGAAGAGGAAGGTGTCCTCCCTCCCTGTAGTCTTTTGGGACATGTGACAGGTCCCAGAAGACTACAGGACCATTCATGAAGCGCAGCGCTACTCGTGCATGTGCAGTGGGCACCCGGCTGCGAAGCCACAAGCTGTAACAGCCCACACTGAAGATGCTGGCCTCCTGGAATACAGGACGGCCGGTGAAACGGGCTGCAGGGACACACCACGGGACCGAGGGACAGGTAAGTGGCTGTTTTTTAAAAGTCAGCTACAGTTTTTGTAGCTGCTGACTTTTAATTTTTGACAGGTGAGTGGAGCTCCACTTTAAGCAAAGGGCCAGTTTACTGTCCTTCAGGCTTTAGGGGGGCCAAACTGTGGTCAGTGGGAGCCAAAAATGCCCCAGTATTAGTGTCACACCATTTGCTGTAACGGGAGGAATTGTTGCTATCAGTGAGAAGAATAGTACCCCATTGATGGTGTCAGTAGGGGCAATGGAGCTCTAATATTGGTGTCAGTCGGTAGAATAGTGCCCCAAGGGCCAGACCTTAGGGAACAGCAGAACTGGAAGCCAATCAGATGAGCTCATCAGTCTGCTGCTACTCTTTCACTGTCCATTTAGCAGGCTGAAAGCCAGGAGATGACACCCCTGTATTCCTTAGCTGGTGTGATCCTCCTGTGTTTGCTGTGCAGTGTATTAGGATAAAGGAGAACCACACTGTTATCTAGACGTGTATTATTTTATTCTTTACAAGTATTCATATAGCAGCACTTTACATCTCTACATACCTATTAGTCTCTGCCTCAAAGTTCTTACAATCTAATGTCCTTACCTCACATGCATACATGTACATACTAGTGCCAGTTCACACAGCAGCTAAATAACCTGCCAGCATGATGGAATGTGGGAGGAAACTGGAGTATCCAGACTAAATTCACACGACTTCAGAGAGAGCATGCAGACTCCATGCAGATTGTCTCCTGGTTGGGATTGGAATCAAGTGTTGCAGGCGCTAGTGCTAGCCACTAAGCCACTGTCCAGAAATGTGAACTACTGTTAGTATAACTGTCAGAAATCTATGTTTACATTGTTTTCCAATAATCCCCTGCACAGTAGTCTGAATCAAGGGACTGTGTGCTATGGACTTGCTGGGCTGTATTTCATTGTGCAGTCTATCAGTCTAACTTGTTTTCAGGCACTGAGGGCTGAAGGAGGTGCAATAAAAGGTAGAGTAACAAGAGCAGTCACTTTCATACTTGAGGCTAAGTGAGAAAATAGTAAAATCTGGTATAGTAGACAAGTACTGCTGTCTGTTTTAGTTCTTGTCTTGTACCCCATAGATCCAGCCTGAGCTCATCACGTTGGACCCCACTCAGTTGGGAGAGGTTGACACCATCACCATGGAGCAGAAACGCAAAGAGCAAGTGGAGAGATTGGTAATTGTAACCCGTTTTATTATTATTATGCTTTCTTCATTGTCCTTCACCATTTCCACATGTATTTTTCTATGTATTATAGCATTGTCACAATCCACAATGCTTTACAGAGAACATTTAAAGGGTTGGCCAATCCAAGAGTAATATTTTGGTCACAGTCTGGTGGGTGGAGTCAGCACCTGGCTTTCCTTTATGTCTTGAATACTTCCAACATGATCCCGCTGTCATAATCTCGGATTCTTTTCTGTTCATCTGAGATTTTTTTTTCAACCACCTTTGTGTTCCAGCTCCATCTCTTACATTTGTCTTAATATAAAATAAATATAAAATCCAGCAGGGATGGCGAGAGCGACTTTTAATAGGCACAGGAGGTGAGCAAACACAGGAATTTAGAGCAGAGATCTACAGGGACTAGGCTAGGTTTACCCTCATGCGGTGCAGTACACACCGCATTCCTGTGTAAATCACATGTGAATTGTGTGCGGTGCAATTTGAGCCATACATTATGTTTGGCTCAGATTGCACCGCGTCCGCACCAAAAAGGTGCAGGACCCTTTTTTGGGTCCGCACTAAAATTGGATCGCATGGGTATTCACACCTATGCGATCCAATTCTGAACATCACACCGCGTTTTGCGGACCGCTTTCAGGGTGTTGTTAACATGCACACCCGCATCAGTTCGCATGAACGGGGTGCGATTCTGATGTGGTGCGGAATTCGCACAGAAAACGTTGCAAATTCCACACTGCATTAGTGTGATCCCGGGCCTAAACTGAAAAACTACCAACACTCAGCACTACACTTGTTGCTTGTTACAAGGGATGATCTTAACCACTTGCCCTCCAGAGGATTTACCACCCTTCCTGACCAGGCCATGTTTTGCGTTACTTTAACTGACAATTGCGCGGTCATGCAACGCTGCACTCAAATGAAATTTACTTCCCTTTTTTCCCATGAATAGAGCTTTCTTTCGGTGGTATTTGATCGCCTGTGCAGTTTTTATTTTTTGCGCTATAGAGGCCGACACTTTGTATAAAGAAAAAAAAAATACTTTTGGCTTTTTGCTATTAAACATGTCCAGTAAAAAATCACATTTTGTCATAAATTTAGGCCAAAATATATTTTGCTCCATGTCTTTGCTAAAAAAAATCCCAATACATGTAAATTAATTGGTTTACGTGAAAGTTATAGCGTTTACAAATGACGGTATATATACTGGGAATTTTATTTTTTTTTTTTATTATTATTTTTACTAGTATTGGCAGCAATCAGACTTATTGTGGGACTGTGACAGGCATTCTGACACTGGAGGGAACTAACTTGGTGTCACTGACATCCCCAGTGACACCAATACGGTGATCAGTGCTAAAAAAAAAGCACAGTTAACATGAGAGGTGATCAAAGGGTTAACTATATGTAGGTAGTAGATAAAATAAAGTGCAGCGCTAAAACTAGGTACTAAGGCAACAAGATCAATCAAATATTAAAATATATATAGTTCATAAGTGACTGTTAGTGCAAAAAAGGAATCCTGCGATCCTCTAAGATTCAGTGCTTGAGCGATCAGGTGTGGGAGAAATGCGCACTCACCGGAACGCATAATAAAATGCGCATTGATTTATAAAATCCTGATGTCATCAAGGTCATCCAAATCTGGGCAGGAATAGGGTTAAATCCCTCACTTGACAGGTGTGGATCCTAGGGCTTCTGAAGTAAACCGGGTGCCAGAGATCCCTTTGAAGGGATGGACGGGTGAGCTCACCAGGTGTATAGGGGCTCCCTCTCTGGAGACTGGATACTGGGTTATCGTAAAGTCCTTTTCTTGGGGTTATTAGGGAGACGGGATGAGATATTCAGAGACGAGCACATTATCCTTCCCTTATACAGGAGAACCGGGCATCCTCCCCCTGGCCCGGTGCTGTACAGGAAGAAGAGGGGTCCTTGTATAGGTGTCTGCCCTCTGCCTGCCGGCTTTGGTGTGAGCTATGTGTGAGCACGGTGGGACGGGGGCACTTTAAACTTTAAAAGAAAAAAATGTATTTAATTTTTGTTTTTTAATTTTTGCACTGTTTCTTTTACAAAAAATTCTAATCGTTTTTATTCTTATCACAAGAAATGCATGCATCCCTTGTGATAAAAATAATTAGTGACAGGTCCTCCTTATGGAGATATATGGGGTCAATAAGTCCCCACATCTCTCCTCTGCAATGTAAAGCATTAGATCAAAAAAAGCATTGATCTAGTTCTTTAAGAAAAAAAAAATGGCCGGAACCAAAAGTGACATCGCTCCGGTCCTCCAAAGGCATAGAGATGTGTGGCGGCAATCTTTCCTTCTCTCATCTCTATGCCCAATGCCGGGATCGATGGTTTCTTGGGTAAGACTGAACGGACAGGCGGCTTTGAGGGGCGGGGTTTTTTTTTTACACCTGTATCGGTGCTTTTTTTTTTTCACTTCGTCCGACAGCCAAAAGGGGTGTTTTCGGCCGAAACGTTTCGGCAACTGGATTTTTGGTGCATCCCTATTTTTTTCACTACATGTAGGGGAACAAATAAACTAGAAATAAGCATTTTAGTAGAATTTATCTCTGCTGGCAAATCACTCCCAAAAAGACAACAAAAGTGTTTTTTGGGGGTTTTTTTCTGCTTCTAGAAGCTGAAGCTTCAAAAACACTTCTAGCCTACAATAGTGTGCATGGGAACACTGCTTCTAGGGGCAGAAAACAAAATGCTCAAAACTACCTGCTAGGACAGGGGTGGGCAAACTTTTTGACTTGAGGGCCGCAATGGGTTCATATATTGGACCCGGGGGCCGGACCAAGAGTAGATGAATGATGTGTATGTGTCATCCATAGTAAGTATAGTAATATTCCCCCATAGTAAGCATGGTAATTAATCCCCCATAGTAATTCATACCCCATAGTAATTCATCTCCCATATAGTAATTCATCCCCCATATAGTAATTCATCCCCCATAGTAATTCATCCCCCATATAGTAATTCATCCCCCATATAGTAATTCATCCCCCCTATAGTAATCCATCCCCCCTATAGTAATTCATCCCCCCTATAGTAATTCATCCCCCCCTATAGTAATTCATCCCCCCCTATAGTAATTCATCCCCCCCTATAGTAATTCATTCCCCATATTAATTCATCCCCCATATTAAGTCCCCAAGTCCCCCCTGTGTCAATTCACTTACCTTTGCTCCGCGCGTTCCTCTCGCCGTGTTCTCGCGCCGTTCCGGTGTAGCATGAAAATCTGTCTCCTATGAGGATCTGTCCCCCTCGACGTATCTGCGCATGTGCCAGTTTCAGGCATTAGCAGCCGATCGGCGATCTCCGGCACATGCGCAGATACGTCGAGGGGGACAGATCCTCATAGGAGACAGATTTTCATGCTACACCGGTCTTCAGGGCGTACTGTGAGAGGAGCCTAGCGGGAGCCTAGCTCCGCCGGGCCATATACGGCCCGCGGGCCGTAGTTTGCCCGTGGGCCGTAGTTTTCCCATTGCTGTGCTAGGAGCTTAACTATAAGCTAGTGTGCATGAAGTGTTAGGCTGAACTCCGGGCAAAAAAAAAGTTTCCTTGCAGTGGAGCTGTGCCTGCACTGCGAGGGTTATTTCTCTAGGAGAGAGTTGAAGGGAGATATACTTACCTGATCCTCCAGTCTTCCCAACACAAGACTGGTCCCTGCAGCTCCTGCACCCCCAAGCTCTAGCAGTCTTGAGGAGTGGACTGGTCCAGGTGTCATCAAGCCCAGAGCAGACTCCATAGATGAGGATGCCAGGAACGGTCCCGCTGGATCATAGTGGAGGGCCATTTTCCGGTGGAGCGGAGGATCAGGTGAGTATAAGGCTTTCACCTGTCCACTGGACAAAACGAGCACTTAACCACTGCTGTGTGGGCACAACCCCACTGCAAAGAAAAGCTTGTCTTTGGCTAGAGTTAGCCTTTAAGTATATAGATTTATGAGCTGTGCCTCATTCCAGGGTATAGGATGTAGGAGATTGGATGTTACAAGGTCACTGTAGGGATATCAAGGGCTGCACAAGGTGGGATGGAAAGATGTGGCACTATGGGAGGCTAAGAAAGTCCTGTGGGGGCCTCTGGGAAAGGGACAACCTTGGACGGTGTGAGCCAGGAAAGAGGTCATTATGAAGAAAGAGTCGCTTCTTGCTCATTATAAACAAAATTTCTTCTGCCAAAATATTTCTGTTTCTGACTTTCGCTTTCCCATCTCAGGGCTATGATCCCTATGAGAAGACTCGTTTTGCTCCTCGACATAAGCGGAAGGGAAGAAGTTCCACTGGGAATATCCTGAAACGCAAGAAGAAGATGGCACATGAGGAGAAGAGGGTGAGTCCGAAAGTCCAACAGCTATCGCCTATGAACTGCCATCTTTCCCTATTCCTGCTGTCAGGGGTGACATTTCTCTCCAATCATGTAGTGGTGATTTAGTTGCGGACCTAATCATCCAGTGCTTATCTGTTCCTGTCCTAATTTATGATGCTGGCCAGCTTCTGGAATGTGCGCACATGAAGAAACTCACACTGACACGTTTGGTCTGTGAAAACTTCTCTCTAATTTATTGAAATGAAACCGTGAGTTTATATATGAAAAATGATGCGAACATCACGTGATAACAGCATAAGCATTATATTAGTCTTTGATTGGTCACTTTACACGAAAACAATCTCCGTCATGGTATAGGTGTGATCTTCTTCCGTCTTATCTTAAAGAGAGAAAAACATTCCTTTGTTTCCCAAATCACACGGTGGGAGGGGGTCTATGTGTGTGAGCAGACATTTCTTAAGCAAGGATTTCTTATAGTACCACAAAGCCCAGCAGGCAGAAAATATTCACACAACATATGTATTAAAGTATGAAAGTAAATATTTATAAAACTTATAGAAATAGCGTATATATATATATATATATATATTCAATAGGAAACCAAATAGGCATTTTACCAAATCCATCACAGTGGTAGTGCAGCTTTTTTGCACCACCTACAACACCGCCAGGCAAACGGGGATGTTTTTGAATCAACACAACTCCAGCACAATGACTTTTCACAGGGTGCTTTTCTTTTTAGAACATTTTGCTATGGGCATGAATGAAAGGCTGTACTACACTTTATGTGTCGGCCTCTGTTGAGGCCTGACATTGCTGAAACTTCAAGTGAACCCTACACATTATCATAGGTTAAGAAATAAACACTTTTTTTATTTTTTGTTATCTGTGCTGCAGGTAAATGCATTTTGTGTTATGATGGAAACCCTATACTTGGCAGTGGTGGTTTTTATTTCAGTATATGTTATTTACATGTATATCGGGGCAACTACATTTTCTAGTTTCCTATGCATGCTCTGCTTTAAGTGTTTTTAAAGGCAAAACTTTCTCTTTTTAAGATAGTGAGGAAGAGTTAGAAGCTCTGTCGGGTTTTTGCAGATATTTCCCTCTCTGTGTCCCAGTGATCATAGTCATCAATACTGAAAATGAAGGAGAATTGAAACTATTGAGTTGTAACTGGAATGGAAATTGAGAGGAAATCTTCCATTGGGGGCCTGTGTCCTGATGTCAACTGTCTAAGGAGCTACCATATTTGCCTTAGATGGCCCCAGTGGGATACCAATGGCAAAAATAAATGGTCAGTGGTTTTAACCATTACCTACCCTCTCCAAACTACAAAAAAAACAGTTCTGGCTTTAGAAAAGCACAAACCACATAGCACCTGTGCTCCACTCTTCACCCCGGATGTATGTGTGTAGGGCCCTGGTACCCTAAATGTGGCTTGGGGGGGCCACATGTGACCGTTTTTAAAATGTTTTTTGTGGCTCTCCGGGACCCCTGCAGACAAGTAGTCTGTTTCCCTAATTCCATGTGATAGAGATGATCTTCATCAGTCTCTACCAGTCTATAACTGTCTCATAAAGCATGTTCTCTGTCACCAACAACTCCTGTAGAATGTTTCATTCTCTGACCATCTCCTGCAATCTTTCTGCACTCTGACCATCTCCTGCAGGCTTTCCACACCCTGACCATCTCATAGAAAATTGACGGCAGAAAAAGACCGAGTGGTCCATCAAGTCCGTCCATTTTTTTTTTTTTTCATAGATCTATGCTTGTCCCAGGCATGTTTGAATCTTTTTACTGTTGACTGTCTCGCTACCTGTTGACTGGCTCACTGTCATCTCCTGCGGCCTGCCTGCGCTCTGGCCATCTCCTGCGGCCTGCCTGCGCTCTGGCCATCTCCTGCGGCCTGCCTGCGCTCTGGCCATCTCCTGCGGCCTGCCTGCGCTCTGGCCATCTCCTGCGGCCTGCCTGCGCTCTGGCCATCTCCTGCGGCCTGCCTGCGCTCTGGCCATCTCCTGCGGCCTGCCTGCGCTCTGGCCATCTCCTGCGGCCTGCCTGCGCTCTGGCCATCTCCTGCGGCCTGCCTGCGCTCTGGCCATCTCCTGCGGCCTGCCTGCGCTCTGGCCATCTCCTGCGGCCTGCCTGCGCTCTGGCCATCTCCTGCGGCCTGCCTGCGCTCTGGCCATCTCCTGCGGCCTGCCTGCGCTCTGGCCATCTCCTGCGGCCTGCCTGCGCTCTGGCCATCTCCTGCGGCCTGCCTGCGCTCTGGCCATCTCCTGCGGCCTGCCTGCGCTCTGGCCATCTCCTGCGGCCTGCCTGCGCTCTGGCCATCTCCTGCGGCCTGCCTGCGCTCTGGCCATCTCCTGCGGCCTGCCTGCGCTCTGGCCATCTCCTGCGGCCTGCCTGCGCTCTGGCCATCTCCTGCGGCCTGCCTGCGCTCTGGCCATCTCCTGCGGCCTGCCTGCGCTCTGGCCATCTCCTGCGGCCTGCCTGCGCTCTGGCCATCTCCTGCGGCCTGCCTGCGCTCTGGCCATCTCCTGCGGCCTGCCTGCGCTCTGGCCATCTCCTGCGGCCTGCCTGCGCTCTGGCCATCTCCTGCGGCCTGCCTGCGCTCTGGCCATCTCCTGCGGCCTGCCTGCGCTCTGGCCATCTCCTGCGGCCTGCCTGCGCTCTGGCCATCTCCTGCGGCCTGCCTGCGCTCTGGCCATCTCCTGCGGCCTGCCTGCGCTCTGGCCATCTCCTGCGGCCTGCCTGCGCTCTGGCCATCTCCTGCGGCCTGCCTGCGCTCTGGCCATCTCCTGCGGCCTGCCTGCGCTCTGGCCATCTCCTGCGGCCTGCCTGCGCTCTGGCCATCTCCTGCGGCCTGCCTGCGCTCTGGCCATCTCCTGCGGCCTGCCTGCGCTCTGGCCATCTCCTGCGGCCTGCCTGCGCTCTGGCCATCTCCTGCGGCCTGCCTGCGCTCTGGCCATCTCCTGCGGCCTGCCTGCGCTCTGGCCATCTCCTGCGGCCTGCCTGCGCTCTGGCCATCTCCTGCGGCCTGCCTGCGCTCTGGCCATCTCCTGCGGCCTGCCTGCGCTCTGGCCATCTCCTGCGGCCTGCCTGCGCTCTGGCCATCTCCTGCGGCCTGCCTGCGCTCTGGCCATCTCCTGCGGCCTGCCTGCGCTCTGGCCATCTCCTGCGGCCTGCCTGCGCTCTGGCCATCTCCTGCGGCCTGCCTGCGCTCTGGCCATCTCCTGCGGCCTGCCTGCGCTCTGGCCATCTCCTGCGGCCTGCCTGCGCTCTGGCCATCTCCTGCGGCCTGCCTGCGCTCTGGCCATCTCCTGCGGCCTGCCTGCGCTCTGGCCATCTCCTGCGGCCTGCCTGCGCTCTGGCCATCTCCTGCGGCCTGCCTGCGCTCTGGCCATCTCCTGCGGCCTGCCTGCGCTCTGGCCATCTCCTGCGGCCTGCCTGCGCTCCGGCCATCTCCTGCGGCCTGCCCCACATGCTTTTCGTGCTGCCCCAGAGCTTAAATATGACATTTGGCTGCAGTTCAGTAAAGCATTTGCAGCACTTTTCTGGCAGTATGATTGCATTTGAAAGGTCTGTACCCAATTCATAAAAACCTATGACATTTTCAGTGAGTGTTTCAATGCGTACAATAAATACAGGTACTTCTTTGCAACACTTTTCTGATATGATGCAACAGCTGCGACTAATTAAGGCCTCATTCACACAAAACCTTTTAAAAACACTCCTTTTGGCAGAAAAAACGCCTGATGCTTGTCAAAGTGTCAGCGCTTACAGGCGTCAAGTGCATGGGCTTTAATTTCATTGGCCAGAATAATAATATATTCTGGCCATTGAAATGAATTAACGCCCAAGCGCTAAGCACACCAAGCGTTAACACGCGTTTAGGCGCGTTTACATGCGTCAAGTGTTTTTTCTGCCAAAATGCTGCTGCTCCTGGACGCACTGGACCTGTTTTTATATTTTCCGGCTGGTTAACACTATTGCTACAAAAAGTCTCTGAGGTTTATTTACTAAAGCTGGTTCACTCAGAATCTCGTGCACTTCTGCATAGAAACCAATCCGCTTCCAGGTTTTATTGCTAAACTGAACAAGCTGAAGTTAGAAGCTGATTGGCTACCATGAGCTAGTGCATGAGATTCTGAGCGAACCAGCTTTAGTAAATAAACCCCTATGTGTGCATGGACACATAGGATAACATGGAGGGCCGTTTGGAAGCAGTAAAAAAAGAAAAAGGCCTGACGCCCCTAAAACTGCCTGTGTGCATGAGGCCTAAGAAATACTGCCAGTTCTGAGCTTGGGAAACTATCAGTAAACCAGACCAATGTCCAAGACCATAATGTCTGGAGTAAGGAGGGCTGTGCTGTCTTCCCCTCCTGGCACTGGTTGCTAGCACGCTGCTGGTCGCACAGCACCATAACAACCAGCGACAGTATGGTGGCTCAGGGGCCTAAAGGTCCATTACACCCCTCCTCTCCCTTACCCTCAGAAAACAAATTCATGTGTTGCAAAACGCTTGACACAGTTCCCCACACACGGCTAATGTGTAAGGTAAAGTCTACAGGCTTGGAAAAATCCATATGTCAGTGTTGGGACCCTTACTTTTTAATATATTTATAAACTATATCGGGGCAAAGAATATGCATCATACATACTAGGGGGGGTACAACTGGGGGAATCAATGGTGGAGAAGGATCTGGGGGTTCTGGTAGATCACAGTCTTCATAATGGTATGCAATGCCAAGCTGCGGGTTCTAAAGCGAGCAAAATCCTCTCTTGTATTAAGAGGTATAGACTCCAGAGAGAGAGATATCATTTCCCCCGGTACAAATCATTAGTAATACCTCATCTGGAATATGCAGTTCAGTTTTGGGCACCAATTCACAAAAAGAACATTGGGGAACTGGAGAAAGTACAGAGAAGGGCAACCAAACTGATAAGAGGCATGGAGGAGATCAGCTATGAGGAAAGATTAGAGGAACTGAATTTATTCTCTCTTGAGAAGAGGAGATTAAGGGGGGATATGATCACCATGTATAATACATAAGGGGGGGGGGGGGGGGGTGATCTCCATGTATAATACATAAGGGGGGGATATGATCTCCATGTATAATACATAAGGGGGGATATGATCTCCATGTATAATACATAAGGGGGATATGATCACCATGTATAATACATAAGGGGGGATATGATCTCCATGTATAATACATAAGGGGGATATGATCTCCATGTATAAATACATCAGTGGTTCATATAGTGAACTCGGTGTAGAGCTATTCACCCTGAGGTCATCACAGAGGACAAGGGGGCACTCTTTATGTCTGGAGGAAAAGAGATTTAATCTCCAAACACGGAAAGGTTTCTTCACAGTAAGAGCTGTGAAAATGTGGAATAGACTCCCTCAAGAGTTGGTTCTGGCCAGCTCAGTGGATTGCTTTAAAAAAGTCCTGGATTCTTTCTTAGATACACAGAATATAACATTTATAGGTAAAGTTGATCCAGGGAATATCTGATTGCCTCTCGAGGGATCAGTAAGGGCTTCTTTTCCCCTGCAGGAGCAAATTGGTTTGCGGGGGGGGGGGTTTTTTGCCTTCCTCTGGATCAACTGTGGGTGTAGGATTAGAACTTTTTTTTTTTTATGGTTGAACTGGATGGACTTTTGTCTTTTTGTCAGCCAGACTATGTAACTTTGGATCAAATTATTTTCCCCACCATATATGTAAAGCGCTGCGTAAATTGACGAATTTTGGGTTTTTTTTTCAGCCAGACTATGTAACTATATACATAAAACTGTCATAAGAAATTTAAGTCTCCTTTTTACCATTATACACTTTTTTTATTTTGTGCACAAATGAATACATCAATGACCCATGAATGTTTGCTCTCACATTTTTGTTCGATGATTCTTCCATTTATATCTGCACTTTATATGAAATGGTATAGTTTATGGTATATATAGCACCCATTTTTTCACTTTGCTGTAATAATGGTCCTGTGTCACTCTGATCTTGCAGGAGGAAATCAAGAAATCCATAAATGCCCGCATGAAGAAGCAGGAAAAGGGCAAAGCTGCAGCTGCTCCTAAGAGTCATCGAACAACATTGGACAGGTTCAAAAAGTGATCTTTTGGGTGTATGATAAGGACAGCTGTCTGTCGGCCAGATACCGGCTTCCGAGATGCTAGTAATGCCAAATCCCAACTACATATGGCAATCCGCAGAGCCGAGTATAGTGTGAGTAGTCCTGTCCTCTAGGACATACACTCACCTCCCATCTGTATATATGTTTCATAATAAATGCCTTTATAATGTTTGTTTTTTTTTATTTCTAATCTTACAACTCTGATCTGATAAACTTTATTGATAAAAAAAACACACAATTTGCCTTAATGAGTTTTATTAACAACCAATGATAAAGCACAACACCTTATGGAAGTCATTATCACAGAGATATAATGGTGGTTATCCGTTTAGGTTTTTCCTTCATCCAGGTATACCGTGGGGTCTGATATGCTAACCGCATTAATGGAGGAATCTCCACTGCTGGCTGTTATATTCAGGAGGCAATTACTGCCGAACAGCGACTGCTGATTGGTTGATAATTTTACAACAGGCTTAGTCAATTTTAGATTCACATTTGTTCAGCCAGGTGGGCCTGCAGGGCCACCCATGTCTTGAATTCCATCAAGTCAGCAGGAATCATCCACAGGTGCCTGTAAGCTGACTATACAGATTCATTCCATCGTACAATCGCCTTTTAGATTTACCAAAACTAAGTAATTTGGGGACAAACCTAAACAATCTATCAAGTCAGGCAGGCAATCAGAGCTGATGGCAGAGATTGTACAAAACCGAAATGTGTAGTCAGCTTCAGAGTAAAAGCATGAGGATCTTTAGAGTCCCTTTGGGTGCGTTTTTGACCAGAGTCAGTATACAGATCTGTATTGTGAACAGAGGTGGAGTGTATGCCACTGCATCCCAGTTACCCTAAAACTTACTTGGACTGAATGTAAAATCTCTCAGGTTAAAACCCACATCCACTTGCCTGTATAGTCTAGGGGATAGTAAAAGCAGTTTTACCTACTTGTACCAGCAGTGGAGTCCAATGCAGGGTTATGGAACCTTCAGGCTCACAAGTATCGACCCTCGGTGGGTCCTAATCATAGCCATCATCAATATCAACCCTCGGTGGGTCCTAATCATAGCCATGATCAATATCGACCCTCGGTGGGTCCTAATCATAGCTATGATCAATATCGACCCTCGGTGGGTCCTAATCATAGCCATCAATATCGACCCTCGGTGGGTCCTAATCATAGGTATGATCAATATCGACCCTCGGTGGGTCCTAATCATAGGTATGATCAATATCGACCCTCGGTGGGTCCTAATCATAGGTATGATCAATATCGAGCCTCAGTGGGTCCTAATCATAGCCATCAATATCGACCCTCGGTGGGTCCTAATCATAGCCATCAATATCGACCCTCGGTGGGTCCTAATCATAGGTATGATCAATATCGACCCTCGGTGGGTCCTAATCATAGCTATGACTAATATCGACCCTCGGTAGGTCCTAATCTTAGCCATCATCAATATCGACCCTCGGTGGGTCCTAATCATAGCTATGATCAATCTCGACCCTCGGTGGGTCCTAATCATAGCTATCATTAATATCCATGCTCAGTGGGTCCTAATCATAGCCATCATCAATATCGACCCTCAGTGGGTCCTAATCATAGCTATGATCAATCTCGACCCTCGGTGGGTCCTAATCATAGCTATGATCAATCTCGACCCTCGGTGGTTCCTAATCATAGCTATCATTAATATCCACGCTCGGTGGGTCCTAATCATAGCTATCCATTAATATTGACCTTCAGTGGGTCCTAATCACAGCTATCATTCATATCGACCCTCATGGGTCCTATATATAGCTATGATTAAGACCCACTGAGGGTCGATACACGTGAGCCTGGAGGACCGTATGTTGCATTCTCTCGAGTAAATAAAGTATCACAAGACCTACAGGGGATGCCAGCTATATTCATCCATTTACATGAGTTAGAGCTGACAGGAGCTTTCGGTTGCACTGCACTTGCAGACATGGATACCGGACATATTTGAGCAACAACTTGTTGTGTACTATGGCTATGGAACCTGCATTGGTCTTGATGACGTCAGAGGACCTTAGACCTCCAAAACCCAGGGAAGAAAAGACTGCAGGCACTGCTCTACCAGCATAGAGAACTGTACAGGAGTGAAGGATCTGGTAAGTAAAACTGTTGCACCAAGTCCCCTAGACAGAAATGAGCTAACCCTGCAGGGTGGGTGCAAGGGAGGACTGGTAGGCTTTCTGGGGTTCAGTTTTAGATGCCCACCAGTAGCAGTGCTATATCTAGTAGTACTTAGTCACATTCATCTACACTTGTTGACATTTCACAGCGTCTCCAAGTCACTTTTTTTTCAGTTCTGAGTGTCCAGAATCTCCAAATCAAATGCTTTAATTCTAATGAGTGTTGTGAACATACTACAGCATATATATCCAAATAGGTGGCGCAGTCACCCAAATCCATTCACATTGGAATGGATTAAAGTATAACTAAAGGCAAAAACGTTTCTTTTTTTTTTTAGTTTTGGACGGAGAGGGACTAGAGCACCTGTCAGTTTGTATTGCTGTCTGTGCCCATTAGGGTTCCATGTACACTGCAGCTGATAAACTGACGTTTAGGAACTTTTCTGCGTTTTTTTTTCAGCAGCCCCTGAACTCTCCCTAATGTTTTCCTATGTGTCCATGTACACATCGTCGTTTACAGTCGTTTTTTTTTTGAACGCCCCAAACTTGCATTCAGGAGCTTTTATCAGCTTTTTAAACGCGGCTAACCGTGTTTATAAGCGTTTGCGTTTAGAAGCATTTTTTAACTGATCCAGATGCTGTCCAGAGCCTTTTTTCATCATCAGAAATGCATGCAAAGTGTTTTCCATGTATTCAAATGGACCCACCACACCAGCGCAGTCAGTTCCAGGTTTTGTGTAAAGGAAACAATGGTAGAACGTTCCGCATTATGCTCATGATGGGATCCATAGTGAATACAACCAGAAAAGACAGGTCATCTCAACACATACTGCTCTCTCTGCTTCTGCTCTCTCCATTTTTCAGAAAATGTCTCAATTAGTTAATTTTTTACTGTTTTTTGGGGCATTTTGGAAGGTCGGAGGTTATCTTTAAAAAACGCTTCTAAACTGACAATTTTTTACCTTTGTCTTCCATCAGTCAGTTTCCATCGTTCAGAAGTGTTTTCCAAACGTCCCGTCTACATGGAGCCTTAGGAATATTCACTCTATTTGTCCTGTTTACCGTTATGAATATAAGTGAAAGAAGAGTAATAGAGGGTCAATGGGGACCCTAGTTCTGGTGATCTGAGGGTCCCCAAGAGATTCCCTTAATTTGCAGGTATTTCCTTTCTCTTCCTGTTTTGGCGATGGGACAGGAAGTGACGGTAAATCTCCCCAATGGGACAAAGTGTGAAAAATAAACCTTACAGGGGTCATAACCCTCACTTACTCTATTCAAAATGGAAAAAAAAAAAAGTTTTTGCCTTTACTAGATACGCTATGACCTGGGTACATGGGGACATTTACATGCAATAAAATGCTAATGATGATAAACCGTTTTCAATGGGCATTTGAAATATTTTTGAATCTCCACTCTAACTGGTTGACGTGTAACATTACTGCCCAGGCCTGGAGGTTTATTATTGAAGTATTCTTACTGATAAGTGAGACTTCTGAAAGTCAGCTGAAGGCCACCCCCCCCCCCCCCCCCCCCCCCCACAGGGGCTGCCAGAATTCAGAGCTCAGTGTTATGACAGCATTCTATGGAGGGAACATTCATAAAACAATCAAATATCAAAAGGTGCCATCAGGAACAAGGTAATGCCTCATTATATGGATGTCTGTTGTAGTCTGGAGAGAAGGGTGGTAATGCTAAGCTTAGGGTTTCCACAAGGGACGTGACCCTCCCCTGATCTGGCAGATTTTGGTCAGGTGTGTCATACCATCTTATGTGTATGGGGGTTGTCAGCCACCGACTGGGGGAACAATTGATTAGGGAGGGGAGAGTAAAGTGGCACAAATCAAGTATGTTGATGTACCACTCCTAGGAGTCCAGAGGCAGGCACGCTATGAGTTAAGTCCAATGAGGTGCATAACATCTCTATTATTTACACTTGACAGGTTTATTTCTCTGCCATAGAAACACTCTGGAATCGGAGAGAAGCACACAGAGCAGCTATGCCAGCCTCTCCCCTCTGCTGCCCATTCACAGCAGCCTTTGCATTTTGGGAATGTGTTCCATAATAGCAAAGCTTCTCTTATTGGGCAGGAAGAGGGGAGGGGTAGGCATAGCACACTCTACTGTTGAAGATGCTCCAGGATCTGAGAGGGGAGTAACACACAGAGCAGCTATACCAACACCTCCCCTCTGCTGCCCATTCACAGCAGCCTTTTTATTTTGGGAATGTGTTCCATAATACCAAAGCTTCTGTTATTGGGCAGGAAGAGGGGAGGGGTAGGCATAATGCACACTACTGTTGAGGATACTCCAGGATCAAGTATGTTGTTCTTGATGTACCACACCTAGGTGTCCAGAGACAGGCACACTCTGAGTTAAGTCCAATGAGGTACATCTCCTGAACCTTTCTCTATTATTTACATCTGACAGGTTTATTTCTCTGCCATAGAAACACTCTGGAATCTGAGAGGAGAGAAGCACACAGAGCAGCTATGCCAGCCCCTCCCCTCTGCTGCCCATTCACAGCAGCCTTTGTATTTTGGGAATGTGTTCCATAATACCAAAGCTTCTGTTATTGGGCAGGAAGAGGGGAGGAGTAGGCATAGCATACTCTATTGTTGAAGATACTCCAGGATCTGACAGGAGAGCAGCTATACCTGCCCCTCCCCTTTGCTGCCCATTTACAGAACCTTTGTAGTTTGCAAATGTGCTTACATAATACCAAGACTTCTGTGATTGGGCGGGAGGACTGGGCATAGCGGACTCTACTGTTGAAGATACAGAGATCAGAAGGTTCAGGCTCCCAGAAATACAGCGATAGCAGTCTTCCGAGAGTACAGATATAAATAATAGAGATATGTCCAAGAGATGTCCTGCACCTTGTTGGACTTCACTCATAGTGTGCCTCCACTTCTTCATCTTCAAATTCCTGGAATTCAGTATTAAACTGTACATGGTGGAGGAAAGAAGGGAAAGGGTAAACATAACTGAAACCTTTAAACACATGAAAGAGGTGAATGAGGTTTAGGAAGGCAGTACTTTCAATATGAAGCCAAAATCAAGACCTCAGACTAGCAGAAGGAAAGTTCAAAACTAATCTTAGAAGTATTACTTTCCCAAAACAATAGATGTTTGAAACAGATCTCTAGCCGAGGTAGGGAGTCAATCCACAGTAAGTGAAATAAACTTTCTGGGGACAAACAGATCTACACTCAAAAAAGTTAAAAAAATAAATAAATAAAAGGCAACCTCTATGGACTACTTGGTCTTTTTCGGATGTTCCCACACTGTCAGGACCTGAAGGCAGTCATGCATGTCTGACCAGCATCGTAGGTCTACAGCCAGTCTTGAGCATGAGAAGACCACCTCTGTGTTGGCGTCTAGCCAAATTTCAGAGCAGAAGTGCCATTACCAGAGTAAGGAATATGATATATAATGGGAAAAAAAAACACCATACCTGAGCAGTAAGGCCATACTGTAAACATTTAAAATTGGCAATTCAGATGTTTGCAATGCCTTGTCCTTTATTGTCTAGTATTATGAAAAAAGGATCTTCAGCGCAGACGTTGGAGGATGTAATGACAAACGGCACTTCCCTCCATGCTTCATGTCCCCAGTTCTCCACTATCCAGTGCCACATCATGACTGATATCCACAGTGGGGGCTATTTACTAAAACTGCATAGTGCAGCTGTGTGTCGTAACCAATCAGCTTCCAGGCTCCATGCACACGGGGCGTTTTAATTACTCAGCTAATGTTACCAGTGTTAAGTCACGTTAAAAACTTGAGTTTTTCAGGGTTTTTTTAGTGTTTTTGCATTAATGTTAACCACTTCCTGGCCGGACACTTTTACCCTCTTCCTGTCCAGGGCAATTTTCAGCTTTCAACGCTATCACACTTTGAATGACAACTGCGCGGTCATGCAACACTGTACCCAAATTAATTTTTTACCATTTTTTGAGACAGATAAAGCTTTATTTTGGTGGTATTTTTTTTGCTATGTAAATGAAAAAGTCCACAAATTTTGAAAAAAAAGTTTTTTTTATAAAATTTTGCAAATAAATAATATTTCACCATGGCGACACTGTACTACTTGTGGGGGGTGATGAAGATTTTTTTTTTTTTTTTTTTTTTACACTGATTGCTTTTACACCCATATAGGATGTAAAAGCAATCATTTCTCTTTCTCTCTGTGTGCATTCTTGCACTCATTGAGAAGTACTGAGTGAGCTGTGATTGGTCACAGCTTGTCACATGGTACAAGGCTGTTGTGAATAGCCTTGTACCATGTGACCTCTGTGATCATTCACAGATTTCACACGTAGTAAGCAATGATGTCACAAGTGACATCTTGCTTACTACTTTGCATGTGATCACTGATTGGCCAATCAGTGATCACATGATCAAAACCTCGTACAGAGGTCCCGTCCGACGATCGGTGTTTCACTGTGTCCGGAGGACACAGCGGGCACCGGAACGCGGTGCTGTGCGCTCCCAAGGAGCGCGCACAAGCAGGGTGAGGGGAGGCCGTTTATAAACGGCCACCCGACCCTGCACTGCCACCGTCCGGCCGTTTATATGCAACGGCCGGTCGGGAAGTGGTTAAGCCACGTTTGCATTTTTTAGTGTTTTTTTTTTTTTTTAAAAACACCAGTTTGTGGTGTTTTACTGCATTTTTCAGCGTTAAGAGTGTTTTTACAGCTAAACAACTCCTCTATAAATCCACTAGTCCTGGGTTTTTTTCCAGCCAAAAAACACTGAATACAGTCTGTGTGTGCATGGACAGATAGGGCTCATGTACACTGCAGCTGATAAACTGACATTCAGGAGCTTTTCTGCGCTTTTTTTCCAGCAGCCCCTGAACTCTCCCTAATGTTGTCCTATGTGTCCATGTACACATCGTCGTTTACAGCTGTTTTTTTTTTTTTGAACGCACCAAACTTGCATTCCAGAGTAGAATTTACTGGCGTTTCAAACACCAAACGCTTGTAAATGCGGTTAACCGCATTTAGAAGCATTTTATTTTAACTATTCCATGTCCAGAGCCTTTTTTCATCATCATTTTTTTGAATGCACCAAACTTGCATTCAGGAGTGGATTTTATCAGCGTTTTAAACGCTTGTAAACGCGGCTAACTGCGTTTAGATGCGTTTTTTAACTGATCCAGATGCTGTCCAGAGCCTTTTTTCATCATCAGAAATGCATGCAAAGCGTTTTCTATGTATGCAAATGAACCCGGTACACCAGCGCAGTCAGTTCCAGGTTTGGCGTGAAGGAAAAAATAGTAGAATGTGCCGCACTATGCTCATGATGGGATCCATAGTGAATACAACCAGAAAAGACAGGTCATCTCAACACATACTGCTCTCTCTGCTTCTGCTCTCTCTATTCCTCTCAAAATGTCTGAAATAATTAATTTTTTACTGTTTTTCAGTGCATTTGGGAAGGTCTCCTGATGTTACCTTTTGCAAACGCACATAAACGCGGTATGCAAAGGCGGCTAAACTGACATTTTTTGACCTACATTTTCCAGCAGTCAGTTTTCATCATTCAGAAGAGTTTTCCAAATGCCCCGTGTACATGAGCCCCGCATGAAAATACGTGCAGACACAGCACCTGCACAGAGAAACCCTCAGGCGGGTGCCATTAATTCTAATGGCATATTGCCCACTCTGGAAAACGCAACCGTACTGGGAACTGAGGTTCCCGCGCAGGCTGCGTTTTCCAAAGAAGTGCAGGGACTTCTTCCCTGCGTGTCACGGGCATGGGATTCCATTCCAATGAATGGGCTCTTGTGCCCATGCAAAACACGGCCTACACGGCTGCATAGATATGAACCGGGAATTAAAATGTCCCGTGTGCATGAGGACTTATTGTCAAAGTGTAACTGAACAAGCTGAAGTTAGAAGCTGATTGGCTCCCATGCACAGCTGCACCAGATTCCGAGTGCTCCGGTTTAAGTAAATCTCCCCCATAGTATTACGTCGGGGGCCACATCTGACAAAAGCGGAGATCTTTGGAACGGCAGCACAGAGTCAAATGTGATTTACATCATTAGCCCCCCCCCCTCAATTCCAAATCTTGCAACTCCAAGTACATAATGAGAGATTTGTACACAGGATAATAGAATCAGTTACACATGCAACATCACAAAAAAATTTATAGAAATGCAGGAAGACTAAATCATTACTACTACAAAATCATAGAGGATGCGCATGAGCAAAACCATCTAACCAACACTGCAGCTGTGCTGGAACTACAAGTTCCAGAAGGCTCTGCTGGCTTTAGGGACTTGTGTTTCTATTGCAGCTGGTTTGCATTCAGTGTAAGTCCTATATTCATATAACAGTCCATTTTATCATTCCATCCTTTATAGGAAGCCATGCAGCATTATCAAAAAAGAAGCAAAGCCTGCTGAGAACATGCATTGTCAGACCGTGTAGTCAAACACGTCGATCCTTTTTCAGTGCGGTGCAGGAGAGTGTTTGGGAGGATCAACCATGGCATCACCTGCCTGGAGTTTGCATGTTCTCCCTGTGACTGTGTGGGTTTTCTCCTGGTACACTGGTTTCCACCCACATTCCAAAGACATGCCGGTAGGTGAATTGGCTCCTGTCTAAATTGTCCCTAGTATACATCCACCAGTTGTTTTCCGTGGTCTTCCGGGTCTTTTGGTGTTGCTGAGCTCACCGGTGTGTTCGTTCTTTTTAAGAATGTTCCAAACAGTTGTTTTGCCCACGCCTAATGTTTTTGCTATCTCTCTGATGGGTTTGTTTTGTTTTTTCAGCCTAATGATGGCTTGCTTCACTGATAGTGACAGCTCTTTGGATCTCATCTTGAGAGTTGACAGCAACAGATTCCAAATGCAAATAGCACACTTGAAATGAACTCTGGACCTTTTCTCTGCTCATTGTAATTGGGATAATGAGGGAATAACACACACCTGGCCATGGAACAGCTGAGAAGCCAATTGTCCCATTACTTTTGGTCCCTTGACAAGTGGGAAGCACATATGCAAACTGTTGTAATTCCTACACCGTTCACCTGATTTGGATGTAAATACCCTCAAATTAAAGCTGACAGTCTGCAGTTAAAGCACATCTTGTTCATTTCATTTCAAATCCATTGTGGTGGTGTATAGAGCCAAAAATGTTAGAATTGTGTCCATGTCCCAATATTTATGGACCTGACTGTATGTATGTATGAATGTAAGTTAGGGACCTTAGATTGTACACCCCTTGAGGGTTAGGGACTGATGTGAATGTACAATATATATGTAAAGTGCTGAGTAAATTGACGGCGCTATATAAATACCTGAAAGAAATAATCTCATAGCCATGAAAGATAATCAAGATAAATCGTAATACAGGGTCATGGCTGTAATGAAGAGAAGGATTGGGTAATATTTCAAAATGGTTCAAAAGCACCCGCCATGGCTATAATGCCTGCCATACACAGGTCGAATCCCGAACAAATTTTCTTTAGAAAATCAGAAATTTTGTAATCCGTTGATGCCACCATTGATTTCAAAATATGACCAATCAAGTCTTTGGTTTCACCTCGTGTTGCTACAGAAAAGAATGTTCGTAGCCAAGAGTTTTCTTTTCTTTCCAGGTCACAGCTCATTCCTTTTCAAAAACATTTCTCGCACGACTCTCCCATCATTGATTAGAAATTTGTTTGCTTTTCAAAAAAATTCCAACATGCCCGACCACTCACATTCGATGGTCGCTCGAAAATCAGCCATTGCTATGACCCACTAATGGTGCGAAATTCCAACGAAAATTTTTAGAAAAGATTTTCGAAAGAAAATTCTTTTGGAATTCGACCCATGTAGGCCCTGCATTTTAGCCATGGTGTGGGCAGCACAGTGGCTAAATGGTTAGCACTTCCACCTGGCAGTACTGGGGTCATTGGTTCAAAACCCAGCCACGGCACCACCTGCATGGAGTTTGCATGTTCTCCTTGTGCCTGCGTGGGTTTCCTCCGTGTACTCCGGTTTCCTCCTACACTCCAAAGACATGCTGGTAGGTGAATTGGCTCCTGTCTAAATTGGCCCTAGTATGTGTATGTATGAATGTGAGTTAGGGACCTTAGATTGTACGCCCCTTGAGGGTTAGGGACTGATGTGAATGTACAATATATATGTAAAGTGCGGTGTAAATTGATGGCACTATATAAGTACCTGAAATAAATAATAAATAAATAGACCCGTATGGCCGGCTTAAAGTTACGGCTCAACACTGATGAAGAGAGGAAATACCGCTCAGGCAAAATGTTCAACATCAAACCAAAATCTGGTGCAGACCCTGACTCGCCACTACGTACACATGCATTCAAGAAGAAGGGTTTGCCGCACACAGGAGGAATGATGAAAAGTACCGATAATTTATTAAGCCATGGAAGGACACAGACAGCACCAGGACATAGGCATGGCTAGTAGCGCGTTTCACACGATCACGTGCTTAGTCATGGGGGGGGCTCTCTCACAGATGTAAATTCAGCTCCCTGTCCCCTGCTTTTCAGAGCTGAGCGATCCTGTGTAAATTCTGCACTATGAATAGATGTGGGGAAAGATGGCCGTAGATAAACAGGTACAACTTATGTACGATGATTTGTTTCATCTCTGTGTATGACCTGAAGCCTGGGATGTAAGGGTTTACAACCACTTTAAGATCAGCCTGAAGAAATCCAACCTTTCACGCCAGCCTAAATTTTAACCAGTCTACCGACTCGAGGCTCTGAAGGGGTACATTGTTTTTTGGCGATGGGTCACCGTGCAGCATTTCATAAACCCAACACTGACAGCACTGCTTTGATGGCCTGTGTTTCAGACAGCCCGGTGATATATGAATGCAACCCCCAATTTTACAGGAGCCATGCTACTTTTAAAATACCTGCAGGCTTGATATAAATATTCTATAAATGTCGAAATATTCTAAATTGTGCCAAAGCTGCTTCTTTCCATAGAAACAAAAACCTAAAGACTGTATAAAAGTCTGAACAAGTCCCAAATCTGCTTACTAAGAGGTGCAGAAAAAAAAGAAAAAGAAAACCTTTGTTTACCTTTTCCGACTGAGTCAAATCCTTAATTCGTGTCTCACCTGCACCCCCTCCAAGACACTCACAACCCTGTAGCTCGGCGATCAGCAGCTGGTCTTGCCTAATCCTTCTCACTGCTTTCTGGATTGGCAGCACCGCCTCTGCTGCAGAAGCCCTCCCACTGTGACTCACCTGCACCCCTTCCAAGACACAACCCTGTAGCTTGTTGATCAGCAGCTGGTCTTGCCTAATCCTTCTCACTGCTTTCTGGATTGCCAGCACCACCTCTGCTGCAGAAGCCCTCCCATTGTGACTCACCTGCACCCACCACCAAAACACTGCAGCTTTTCATCATCATTTTTTTGAATGCACCAAACTTGCATTCAGGAGTAGATTTTATCAGCGTTTTAAACGCTTGTAAACGTGGCTAACTGCGTTTAGATGCGTTTTTTAACTGATCCAGATGCTGTCCAGAGCCTTTTTTCATCATCAGAAATGCATGCAAAGCGTTTTCTATGTATGCAAATGAACCCGGTACACCAGCGCAGTCAGTTCCAAGTTTTGCGTGAAGGAAAGAATAGTAGAACGTGCCGCATTATGCTCATGATGGGATCCATAGTGAATACAACCAGGAAAGACAGGTCATCTCAACACATACTGATCTCTCTGCTTCTGCTCTATTTCTCTCAAAACGTCTGAAATAGTTAATTATTTCCTATTTTTCAGTCCATTCTGGGCATTTGGAAGGTCTCCTGAGGTTATCTTTTAAAAATGCTTCTAAAACGCAAACGCGCAAAAACGCGGCTAAACTGACATTTTTTTAACCTACGTTTTCCAGCAATCAGTTTCCAACGTTCAGAAGAGTTTTCCAAAAGCCCCGTGTACAGGAGCCCTAGCAGATGCCCTTGTGTACTGTCCTCAAAGAGCCAGGGACATTGTGCTTCCAATGACCATAGTACAAACAAAGGAAAATCTGCCCAGTCTCTCTCAACCAAGGTGTCATGGAGCCCTGGGGCTGCTCCTGAGCTTCCTTGATCAATGAGCAATGGAAATTGAAAGAATATGTAAACACATTTCACATTCTTGATATGCACCTGCTGTACCATGTACTTGTATGAAAAAGTCTCCTCTTCTCTTTGTATTGCTTCTTGTGTGTAAAATCACTGGTGTTCCTGCCAGTCCCTCTGCGTTCCTATTAAAAATTGACCTTGCTAGGCATGAAAGCACAATGTGGTCAGTTTTCTAGCCGTACTGGGAACTCCAATGATCAGACTTGTCCTGACACCCCTTCCCTCCTTGCACAGCCATTCACTGTAAAGACCAGTATGCTGCTGTTTCTCCACCCCCACCTTTCTATCCAGCTGCGAAGAGAGGAAATGTGATCACTTATAAAAAAGGAGGAAATGTTTTTTTTTTTTATATCTATACACAAATGTTTTGCCTTTCTGTTCTATTTTAAACTGTATGGGTTGTTTTGCAAGGTGATCATTTACATATACTTTAATGTGCCACATGCAAGAACCACCAATGTACTACATTGATCACGAATGTTAAAGGAACACAATTTTTAGGGCTCATGCACATGGCGGCCAGTAGGCCATACAGCTTGCAATGGCATCCAAATCCTATATATCATCTTCCCAGGAGCCCCAGCTGTAGTGTACAGCCATTCCTAGAAAGCAATTACAGGAGGCAGCAGGAGATGGGTACATGTCAGTATTTGCGTACATGTGCAAGGACATACAACCCAGGGTGCAGAACGTCTGTATCTCGGGTTGTACATCCATGTGTGTGTTTGCACAAGTACAGATGTATACAGTGATGTGAAAAAGTATTTGCCCCCGTCCTGATTTTTTTCTTTGTTATTTGTCACACTTAAATGATTCAGATCATCATACAAATCTTATTGGTACACAAAGATAATCCGAGTAAATACAAAATGCAGTTGTTAAATGATGATTTCATCTATTAAGGGAAAACATCTGACAGAACCTGCCCGGCCCTATGGGAGAAAGTAATTGTTCCCCAACTCCACACTAAATAATGGCTGAACTGTGACTAACCACATTTTTTTAAATCTGAGTTATATTTCACTTACCGCACCCAGGCCAGAATACTGATAGACCCGTCAATCAAGAAATCACTTAAACAGAAGCTGTCTGACAAAATGACGCATGCTAAAAGATCTCAAAAAGCAACACATCATGCCGCGATCTAAAGAAATTCAGATGAGAAACAAAGTAACTGACTTGTATCAGTCTGGAAAGGGTTACAAAGCCATTTCTAAGGCCTCGGGACTCCAGCGAACCACGGGGAGAGCCATTATCCACAAACAAAGAAAACTTGAAACAGAGGTGATCCTTCCCAGAAGTGGCCGGCTTACCCAAATTACTCCAAGTGCACAACAACGATGCATCCAGGAGATCGTAAAATAGCCCAGAACAACATCTAAAAGAACTGCAGGCCTCACATGCCTCAGTTAAGGTCCGTGTTCATGATTCAACAATAAGAAAGACTGGGCAAAAATGGCCTCCATGGAGGAGTTCCATAGAGAAAACCACTTCTGACCAAAAGAGAACACAAAGGTTCATCTCACATTTGCCAAAAAACATCTTTATTATCCCCAAGACTTTTGGGCAAATATTCTGTAGACCGAAGAGACAAAAGTTGAACTTTTTGGAAGGTGTGCGTCCCATTACATCTGGCCTAAGACTAACACAGCAATTCCTAAAAAGAACATCCTACCAACAGTCAAACATGGTGGTGGTGGTGTGATGGTCTGGATCTGCTTTGCTTACCCAAATTACTCCAAGTGCACAACAATGATGCATCCAGGAGATCGTAAAATAGCCCAGAACAACATCTAAAAGAACTGCAGGCCTCACATGCCTCAGTTAAGGTCCGTGTTCATGATTCAACAATAAGAAAGACTGGGCAAAAATGGCCTCCATGGAGGAGTTTCAAAGAGAAAACCACTTCTGACCAAAAGAGAACACAAAGGTTCATCTCACATTTGCCAAAAAACATCTTTATTATCCCCAAGACTTTTGGGCAAATATTCTGTAGACTGAAGAGACAAAAGTTGAACTTTTTGGAAGGTGTGCGTCCCGTTACATCTGGAGTAAGACTAACACAGCAATTCCTAAAAAGAACATCCTACCAACAGTCAAACATGGTGGTGGTGGTGTGATGGTCTGGATCTGCTTTGCTTACCCAAATTACTCCAAGTGCACAACAACGATGCATCCAGGAGATCGTAAAATAGCCCAGAACAACATCTAAAAGAACTGCAGGCCTCACATGCCTCAGTTAAGGTCCGTGTTCATGATTCAACAATAAGAAAGACTGGGCAAAAATGGCCTCCATGGAGGAGTTTCAAAGAGAAAACCACTTCTGACCAAAAGAGAACACAAAGGTTCATCTCACATTTGCCAAAAAACATCTTTATTATCCCCAAGACTTTTGGGCAAATATTCTGTAGACTGAAGAGACAAAAGTTGAACTTTTTGGAAGGTGTGCGTCCCCTTACATCTGGAGTAACACAGCAATTCATAAAAAGAACATCCTACCAACAATCAAACGTGGTGGTGGTGGTGTGATGGTCTGGAGCTGCTTTGCAGCTTCAGGACCTGGACAACTTGCCGTAACCATGAATTCTGCACTCTACCAGGAAATCCCGAAGGAGAATATCCGGCCATCAGTTCCTGAGCTCAAGCTCAAGTGCACTTGGGTTATGCAGCAGGGGGTTTAGGGGGCAATTACTTTTTCACGAGGGGCTAGGCAGGTTTGGACAGCTTTTTTCCCTTAATAAATGAACTCATCATTTAAAAACTGCATTTTGTATTTACCCCGGTTATCTTTGTATAAAATTAAAATTTGTTTGATGACCTGAATTATTTAAGCATGACAAATATGCAAAAAAATAAATCAGAAAGGGGCGAAAAGTTTTTCAAAGCACCATACCTGTGGCTGCATCCTGTGGTTTCTTTGGAAGGCTCTTATTGTTCTTTTCAAGATTATTACTGAGAATGATTTTACTGTAAAGAGCAGGGGGTGTCAAAGATCATAGGTACCCCACAATATTCACATTTTTAAATGTAAAACATTCTACAACGTATTGATCATGTTAATGGACCGTGAGCTATAGACATTATCATTTTTAGCATTGGCTCCACTAGACCGAAAGTTATTTCAAAAGGACCCTCCAGGGTAGAAATGTTGATAAGCACCTGTTAAAAAAAAAAAAGAAATGTTGATAATGGCAAGCCCTAAAAAAAGAAAATGCCAAAAACCTCTCAAAAGGTATCAGAATAAATAAAATACAGATTCTTCAGAAACATGAAACCAAAGAGGGATCCGAGGTACAGCTGCTGTTGGATATCACCACAAACAAGGCTCTTTAGCTGCACAGTATTCGGGAACCCCAAAAATGTCAAGTTGTAAGTGCGTGAAGTTCATCCAAAACATAACTGATCTCCAACGTCATTTCAGTAGTTCAAGTGGTTCAGTAAAGTAACATAATATTTCAGTAGTTGGAACATCTGGAGCTGCCCAGGAGATTTCATGCAGGAAAAAAAAAAGCTCAACTTATGAAATGAGTCTGTTGCTAGCAGGAACCATATTTCTTACATCTATAGCAGAGTTTAGAAAAAAGAAAGGGAAATTGTAACTGACCCACGAATCAAGAGACCCTCATGAGATACTTTTATACATATGGAACTCAGGAGCTTGTCTGTTGAACCTAGAAGCCATCTGAAGACTTTCAAGAGGAGTGAATGTGTTTCTCATCCATAATAGAAAAAGGTTCCAAAAGATTAGATGTCAACTTTTTTATCTGTACTCTGCTTGTATAATTTCAGGAATTTAGTTGGTCCAGGTCATGTCTATCTTGGAAGGAAAAAATCACAACCCCAATTCCAAGAAGATATATTTCCAGATTGTTAACTGGCTCCATTTTCTTGATCCAATGGCTGCCCAAATGTCCTACAGAAGAGTAGGGTTAGCGGGGGGCACCAGTGTTCTGTTTCCTCTTTCAGCATATTCCAGGCCTCCTGCATACCACGGGGTGCAAGTCTGTGGGAGGTAAACATGGTCCGGTAACAGCAACTGTTGTGCGGGATTGATGCAGCACCTGCTATCTTAGCAACATGTTGGGGGGCGATACCAGCTGCCTTTGCCAAGATGCCGGTGTAAACATCCTCAACCGCAGGCCAAGGGCCATTACCAGCTTCCTGCAAAAGGTGACCAGCTGCTCCGTGAGATAAAATGTAGCTGGTGCCACTACAATACGGGGGAAAATAGTGACCGGTATAAAGCTCATGTGACACATAGTGGCGATTCTCTGGATCCCGAAAGGCAAGGACATGCCAGTGTATCCGCCCAAAATACTGTAGTCCCTGCTGCTGCTCCCTTAGAAAGGCTGACAAGGCAAGAGTGTTGACAAAGACATCATCATCGGTCTTGAGCAGAAATCGAGCACCTTGGCACTTCTGCAAGGCCCATACCAATCCGGTCAGAGTTTTTAGTGTCAGGTTCCGGTAGGAGTCAGTGAAGTTGGCTTGAATGATGTCTCCATGAGCCACTGCCTCATGCACCAGGGCTGATCTCTCTTCTGCTTTACCAGGAACCGCCAAGACGAACAGAGTTAGGGTGGAAGAAGCCGTGGCGGAAGAGAGGCTCCCCCAAGTCTGTCGGATTGCATCTCTCCTATCTCTATGGGAAGGGGCACTGGAGACCAAAATAAGGAGTAAGGGTGGTGGGGAGCAAGCATTGGCGGGAGAGAGCAGGAAAGGTGGCAATGGTATGCTGGAGAGTCGAGAAGAGGAAAGCTGAGAAGGGTTTGGGTAGAAGATGGGCAGTGCTCGAGACAAAGACTCTTCCAGATACCCGGACAGAGACAGAAATAGCAGCAACACAAGTGAAGAGAGAAGTAAAAACATGGAAGACCAGCGCCGTCTATGAATGCAGAACAAGCGCAGGCAAGCAGCAATAATTGGTCGCATGATGTGAAGAGCTGGATACTTCTCAGTTCTGTAGGCTCTGCTTTGTGGGCTCTCTCTTCCCGTACGTTCTTCAGCCTCCAACTTGTGATCAAATCCTATCAGGGCTCAGCCGTTGTGTTTGCTCAAGGAAAGACTGAGAAGTGGGGCCTGGACTTTGGTGTCTGCAGGGCAGGTTCAGTGCATGGCGATCCCAAGGTGTGTCTTCACATCGTTAGTAATTACGAGACATTATGTATTTCGTAATCCTGCCTGAGGGCTGGGCTCCAGTCAAGACAACACATGGTGAACAACGTAGAGCCGGGTTTAAAGTATCACTGAAAAAGAAGACAAAATGGAGACATAGGCTGAAGAGTAACAGAAAGAAATTTAATCTGGCCCTATATGTCAGCTGGGGGGGGGGGGGGGGGTCACAGAAAGACAAAGAGGGAGTTGTTTACTAAACCTGGAGAGTGCAAAATCTGGTCCGGCTCTGCCTAGAAACCAAATCAGCTTCCAGGTTTTATTGTCAAAGCGTAATTGAACAAGTTATGCAGCTCATACATGGTTCGAATTCCGAACTATTTTTGGGCCGAAAGTCGCAAACGTCGTTTGCCCGGTAATCCGATGGTGCCATCAATGATTTTGAAAACTGAACGACCAAATCATAAAGTTCACCCCAAATAACAGGTGAAACTTCTGTTCCTTCCAGGTCACGGCTCATGCGCATATTCTTTCCGGAAAAACGATCGTACGATTTGACCATCATTGAGTCGAAAATTGGTAGTTTTTCACAAATTTTCCAACATGCCCGATCACCGAAAAGGGGAGGAACCACAAAAATCGGCTGGTGCCATTGACCCACTAACAGAGTGAAAATCGGCCAATTATTCTTAGGTACGGGTTTCAGACAAAAAAAATCGGTCGAATTTCGACCCATGTATGGCCGGCCTTAGATGCTGATTGGCTGCCATGCACAGCTGCACCAGATTCTGAGTGCTCCACTTTAAGTAAATCTACCCCAAAGCGTCATAAGAATGTATTAAATGACTACAAGGACTTTACTCCTCATACTGGCATGGTACAATTTTTGTATTGCTGGTGTATACTGCATATTCTTCTGCTATCTAGTTCCCATTTCACCTCCTCCCATGGTCGCCTCCAGGACTTCTCGCGAGCTTCTCCCATCCTATGGAACTCCTTACCCCAATCTGTCCGACTATCTCCTAATCTATCCACCTTTAGATGATGCTGAAAACCCGTCTCTTTAAAGAAGCCTATCCGCTTTCTAACTAGTAAACTGCTTTTTATTTCCTCCATCATCTCATTCCCCCCCACCTGATTTAGCCCAATGTCACATGCCTGATGAAGGGGTCCCACGAGACTCCAAAACGTTTCCTTTCTGTAACTATGTGATCGTTCATTACAACTTTTGGACCCATATTGGTGATCCTCGGTGTGCTGGTGACATTCTCCCTTGCTGACTTAGACCAACAACACCCTTGCCCCACCCACCTAAGAAAGCCTTTCCTCCACCATTGTCCCCATGCACCTGCCACTCCCCTCCCAGCCAGAGAGAAAGAGACACTCACCTTCACAGCTTTAGACATCCCCAGGAACAAGTCAAGCAGCCTGCAGCCTCTCTCACATCCCATCTGTTCCCCAAGCCGCATTTGTCCCTTCTTCAAATCACTTCTTCCAGGGGGGCGGTGCTTCCCCCCTGAAAAATGCCGCCCTAGGCAAATGCCTTGTGATAAATATGCCCCAGCCCCCACAGCTATTACCTTTTGTATCACTCAACCCTTCCTCTTAGATTGTATTGTAACTGTAATGTCTGCCTCCATTTTGTAGAGCACTGCGCAAACTGTTAGCGCTATATACAGTGGGGCAAAAAAGTATTTAGTCAGCCACCAATTGTGCAAGTTCTCCCACTTACAAAGATGAGAGAGGCCTGTAATTGGCATCATAGGTAGACCTCAACTATGAGAGACAAAATGAGAAAAAAAATCCAGACAATCACATTGGCTGATTTGGAAAGAATTTATTTGCAAATTATGGTGGAAAATAAGTATTTGGTCAATATGAAAAGTTCATCTCAATACTTTGTTATATATCCTTTGTTGGCAATGACAGAGGTCAGACGTTTCCTGTAAGTCTTCACAAGGTTGGCACACACTGTTGCTGGTATGTTGGCCCATTTCTCCATGCAGATCTCCTCTAGAGCAGTGATGTTTTGGGGCTGTCGCTGGGCAACACAGACTTTCAACTCCCTCCAAAGGTTTTCTAGGGGGTTGAGATCTGGAGACTGGATAGGCCACTCCAGGACCTTGAAATGCTTGTTACGAAGCCACTCCTTCGTTGCCCGGGCAGTATGTTTGGGATCATTGTCATGTTGGAAGACCCAGCCACGTTTCATCTTCAATGCCCTTGCTGATGGAAGGAGGTTTGCACTCAAAATCTCATGATACATGGCCCCATTCATTCTGTCCTGTACATGGATCAGTTGTCCTGGTCCCTTTGCGGAGAAACAGCCCCAAACCATGATGTTGCCACCCCCATGCTTCACAGTAGGTATGGTGTGCTTTGGATGCAACTCAGCATTCTCTCTCCTCCAAAAACGACAAGTTGTGTTTCTACCAAACAGCTCTATTTTGGTTTCATCTGACCATATGACATTCTCCCAATCCTCTTCTGGATCATCCAAATGCTCTCTAGCAAACTTCAGACGGGCCCGGACATGTACTGGCCTAAGCAGGGGGACACGTCTGGCACTGCAGGATCTGAGTCCCTGGCGGCGTAGTGTGTTACTGATGGTAGCCTTTGTTACATTGGTCCCAGCTCTCTGCAGGTCATTCACTAGGTCCCCCCGTGTGGTCCTGGGATTTTTGCTCACCGTTCTTGAGATCATTTTGACCCCACGGGGTGAGATCTTGCGTGGAGCCCCAGATCGAGGGAGATTATCAGTGGTCTTGTATGTCTTCCATTTTCTAATTATTGCTCCCACAGTTGATTTGTTCACACCAAGCTGCTTGCCTATTGCAGATTCAGTCTTCCCAGCCTGGTGCAGGTCTACAATTTTGTTTCTGGTGTCCTTCGACAGCTCTATGGTCTTCACCATAGTGGAGTTTGGAGTGTGACTGTTTGAGGTTGTGGACAGGTGTCTTTTATACTGATAACAAGTTCAAACAGGTGCCATTGATACAGGTAATGAGTGCAGGACAGAGGAGCCTCTTAAAGAAGAAGGTACAGGTCTGTGAGAGCCAGAAATCTTCCATTTTTGATGGTGACCAAATACTTATTTTCAACCATAATTTGCAAATAAATTCTTTCCAGATCAGCCAATGTGATTGTCTGGATTTGTTTTCTCATTTTGTCTCTCATAGTTGAGGTCTACCTATGATGCCAAGTACAGGCCTCTCTCATCTTTTTAAGTGGGAGAACTTGTACAATTGGTGGTGACTAAATACTTTTTTGCCCCACTGTAGATCCCGTATAATAATAATATTGGCAGAACTGAATATAAGGCAATTGATTTTAGAGCCCTGAGTAGGTCCAGTTGTGGTTTTATGAATTGTTTGTAATAAAACTTGGTTATGTTTTTAGGTATTGTAATATGTGTTCCTTTTTGTACCATTAAAGTCCAACTAATTTTTTTCTAAAAATGTAAGATATATAGGCAAAAGGATAATAACGATATAGCTGTCAATATATCCTAGAGCCTATAACATCGCGCATCATGAATGTAGTAATCCCAATAGATGATTCAATTAGAGCTGCGATTTTAAATAAATCAAATGATCTGTAACAAATGTGTGAAAAAACCCACAAAACGAAATAGACCAATACATGTGTCATATAACGAAACTTAGAAAAATGAAAAATAAAATTAAACTTCCACCAAATAAAGTGCAACTATGTGCCCCAAAAAAATAAATGAATGTATATCAAACATATATTGTTGGAATTTATATGTTTGATATACATTCATTTATTTTTTTGGGGCACATAGTTGCACTTTATTTGGTGGAAGTTTAACCACTTGCCTACCAGGCACTTACACCCCCTTCCTTACCAGGCCAATTTTCAGCTTTCAGCGCTGCCGCACTTTGATTGACAATTGCGCGGTCATGCAAGATTGTACCCATATGAAATTTTGATCATTTTTTTCTCACAAATAGAGCTTTCTTTTGGTGGTATTTAATCGCTGCTGGGCACTTTACTTTTTGTGCTAGAAGCAAAAAAAGTGCAAAAAGTTTTTTTGTTTCTATTATAAAATTTTTCAAACAGGTAATTTTTCTCCTTCACTGATGTGTGTTGATGAGGCAGCACTGATGGGCACTGATAAGCGGCACTGATGGGCACGGATAAGCGGCACTGATGGGCACGGATAGGCACCACTGAAGGGCACGGATAGGCGGCACTAATGAGGTGGCACGGATAGGCGGCACTGATATGCGGCACTGATTGGTGGCACTGATAATGGGTACTGATAGACAGCACTGATAGGTAGCACTGACTGACATCACTGCTGGGCACTGACTGGTGGCACTGGTGGGCACTGACTGGCAGCACTGCTGGGCTGCACTGATGGGCACAGGTGGGTGGCACTGGTGGGTGGCACTGGTGGGCACAGGTGGTGACACTGCTGGGTGGCACAGGTGGGCGCACTGCTGGGCACAGGTGGGCGGGCACAGGTGGGTGGCACTACTGGGCACAGGTGGGTGGCACTTCTGGGCACAGGTGGTGACACTGCTGGGTGGCACAGGAGGGCGCACTGCTGGGCACAGGTGGGCGGAACTTGTGTGTGGCACTGCTGGGCACCGATCATCAGGGCACTGGTGATCAGTGACCCTGATGATCGGTGCCGATCCCCGCTCTGACAACTGCCGGTTTTCGGCAGTACTTTCCTCATGATCTGACAGCGTGAGGAAAGTGCAGCCGAGAGCCGGCATTTGCATTTTCCCGGTGATCAGCGTGTCATTGGACACGGCTGATCACATGGTAAAAGGCCGCTGTGATTGGCCTTTTACCACATCACGTGATCAGCTGTGTCCGTAGGACACAGCGATCACGGAGATCACCGGGTGCGCGCCAGCGCGTTCTGGGAGGACGTCATATGACGTCCACCCAGAACTGGCCGGCCACAGTGCAGCCGTCATTCGGCTATCTGCGGTCGGCAACTAGTTAATTTCATTTTTCTAAGTTTCATTATATGACACATAGATTGGTCTACATTTGTTACAGATAATTTTTTTCTAAAGTTAGTTAATTTTGGTACTTTAGTGATCTTGTTTATTTCTCCTGAGGTCAGAGGCTGGAAATATCTGAGGACATTTAAAGGGTTACAGACATAGGATGATTCCTTCCAAAAGCTAAAAACAATTTTTAACTCAATGCATTCCTTGCATTAAAGTGGTTCTAAAGGCTTAATGTTTTTTTTTTTTACCTTCATGTATTCTATACCTATGATAATGGGCACTTGTCAAGATTGATGACTATACCGGCCCTTCCCACCTTCCCCTCCTCCATTCATAGAAGCTGTACTAGAGCTTCCATCAATGAGGAGCACTCTATGAATGGAGGGCGGGTGAATGAATGAAAGGTCCACCTCCTCCTTTCACAGAGCTCTTTTCATTGCTGGAAGTTATAGTACAACTTCTATGAATGGAGGAGGGGGGCAGAAAGGACTGGTAGAGTCGGCATGCTTGATGAGCGCCTTTGTCAGGTCCAGGAGCTGTATGAACCCCCCCAGCACCGGAAGATCACTGCTGTGGTGTGTGTTGGGAAGGGAAGAGGATGAAAGGTTTCAGCTAAGCCAGACAGCAGCACAAGGACACCTCTCATTAAAAATGAATCAATGTAAAAGAAAAAAAAAAAAAAATCCTACTGGCTGCACCCCCACGCTAGCAGTATGAGGCCTTGTTCACATTGGCGATGATGCCTGTATAGCGTGAACAGACTTTTTTTTTCTGGCGTCTCAGCTTGAAGGTGCTGAGTGCAGGCAGCCCATTGAAGTCTATCAGAACGCAGCGGCTGCACAGACACAGCTGGTAATGTGACCGGGGTGCAGGCGAACGGCCCCGAAACACACACTGTATGCTGAGTGGGCCCCTCACCTGCCCTTGCCCACCTGTCACATTAGGATGAGCGGTTGTGTCCATGCAGACACGGCGTCCCTATAGACTTACTGCCGGGGCAGGAGAAGACCCCAAATACTCCATCACTAGACTTTGCTGGCTAAGCTTCCTTGTAGATCACATCCAGGATGCCATCCAACCGTACCGGGGTCATACATCCCCCTGCTGGGTGACAGCAACTACAGAAAGGGGTCATGAGGGAAGACATCGGAGCAATCACAATGTAACATCAATCATCAAATGTTATACTGATAACAGACACTCTATAATGGGACATGATGGAGGAACTGGGGGGGGGGGAGAGGACAGGGGGAAGGGGGTGTATAGGAACTGGAGGTATGGACGGAGGATGATGAGGACAGGAATGAGGCGTGGAGGGGAGAATGGTGGGGTGTCAGGAAGGGGGGAGGGGGAATGGTGGGGTGTCAGGATGAGGGAGGGGAATGGTGGGGTGTCAGCTTGGGGGGAATGTTGGGGTGTCAGCTTGGGGGAGGGGAAATGGCAGGGTGTCAGGTTGGTGGAGGGGGGGGGATAGTGGGATGTCAGGATGGGGGTAGGGGGAATAGTGGGGTGTCAAGATGGGGGGGGGGGAATGATGGGATGTCAGGATGGGGGTAGGGGGAATGTTGGGGTGTCAGGATGGGGGGATATTGGTAGGATGTCAGGTTGGGGGAGGGGGGAATGGTGGGGTGTCAGGTTGGGGAGGGGGGAATGGTGGGGTGTCAGGTTGGGGGAGGGGGGAATGGTGGGGTGTCAGGTTGGGGGAGGGGGGAATGGTGGGGTGTCAGGTTGGGGGAGGGGGGAATGGTGGGGTGTCAGGATGGGGGAGGAGGGAATGGTGGGATGTCAGGTTGTGAGAGGTGGGAATGGTGGGATGTCAGGTTGGGGGAGAGGGGAATGGTGGGATGTCGGGATGGGGGGGATAATGGTGGGATGTCAGGTAGGTGGAGGGGGGGGGGGGGAAATGGTGGGATGTCAGAATGGGGGGTAGGGGGAATGGTGGGGTGTTAGGATGGGGGGATAATGGTGGGATGTCAGGATGGGGGTGGGGGGGGCAGTGGGGTGTAAGGATGGGGGGGTAATGGTGGGATGTCAGGATGGGGGAGGGGGGAATGGTGGGGTGCCAGGTTGGGGGAGGGGGGAATGGTGGGATGTCAGGTTGGGGGAGGGGGGGAATGGTGGGATGTCAGGTTGGGGGAGGGGGGGAATGGTGGGATGTCAGGTTGGGGGAGGGGGATAATGGTGGGATGTCAGGTTGGTGGAGGGTGGGGGGCAATGGTGGGATGTCAGAATGGGGGGTAGGGGGAATGGTGGGGTGTCAGGATGGGGGGGATAATGGTGGGATGTCAGGATGGGGGTGGGGGGGAACAGTGGGGTGTAAGGATGGGGGGGGAATGGTGGGATGTCAGGATGGGGGAGGGGGGGAATGGTGGGGTGTCAGGTTGGGGGAGGGGGGAATGGCGGGGTGTCAGGTTGGGGGAGGCTGGAATGGTGGGGGATGGGATGAAGGGTAGGACACACAGGAGGTGACCTGGTGGGGGAAAGGGGAATGGTGGGGTGTCAGGTTGGGGGAGGGGGAATGGGATGAAGGGTAGGACACACAGGAGGTGACCTGGTGGGGGGAGGGGAGGGGATCTCTCTCCTCCATACAATAATATGACCATAATCCTCATCTCGGCCGCACAGCACATTTTTCTCTCACCTTCAGATCCTCTCTGCGTTCTCATCATTCTATGTCAATAAAGTTGGGCGGTTTGTGCAGAGAGGTGGGTGTGGCCAGGAAGCTGGTCGCCATAGTAGCGGCTGCGGGCGGAAGTGCGCAGTATTTCCGGGTGAGAGGTGAGCCGGTGGCACGTTTCTCGGGATTGAGCGAAGGTAGTGTGTGGGGTGTACATGTCCGGTACAGGGGCCACACCCCCCCCCCCCCGATCCCCATTGTGTATGCACGGAGGGCCCGGGGGTCTGCCTTTCTCCATAGCTGGCAGAGGGACCCCCCCATTACTCCAGACCTGGGATCACCCAGAGATCAGGAAACATACAAATAATGGGATCAAATCCGTCCATACACTCTGCCCTCCCCCATACACAGCGATCAGGGCCGGTGACCGGATCTAGCCTGTCCGATGTGGGGGTGCAATAAAAATGTCAGAGGCGGTCGGCTGTGTACAGGGGGTTGGCGATGACAGGGGGTCTGCAGGGCGGTGTACAGGCGGTCGGCTGTGTACAGGGGGTCTGCAGGGCGGTGTACAGGGGGTCGGCTGTGTACAGGGGGTTGGCAGGACAGAGGCTGAGGGGTCAGTAGGGCTGAAGATAGGCGTCAATCAAGGAGATGACGGGTCATCAGGGCAGTGGACGGGTCAGTGAAGAGTTCAGGGTCAGAACTGCCACATAGCAGCCAACTATACACTGCAGATTGAGGCTGTGTCTGTAAGGGAATCCAGTCTCATCTATGTGCTGGGGGGGAGATATATCTACTGCCTGCCCTGTGGGTGTGGTGCAGGCAGGGCAAGGTCATCTAGCTTCCAGGGTAAAGATGGCAAATGAAGTCCCCCCCCCCCCATGGTTGAGCATCCTGTTTCAGCATAAATCCCTCCCCTAAAAAAAAAAAAAAAAAAGCACTAATCAGGCCCCCCCAAGCATACATTCTGTCTGCAAGCCAAAATTCTCCCCAAACAATACAAACATTTCCCCTTCTCCCAGTATAACCCCCCCCAGCACAAATTCTTTTTCCCCCCCCAATCCCACCGCCAGTACCCCCAATTCCCTCCTCTTAGCACTAACCTCCCTTACCCAAAAAATCACCCCTTCACGCATACATCCACTTCCCCCTTGAATTTCCCATCCTAGCACTAATCTCCCAAAAATTCTTCTTGGCACAAATCTCCCCAATCCCCCCTTCTAGCACAAATCTCCCTGCTAATCCCCCCTCCTAGCACAAATCCCCCGCCTTCTAAGACAATTCGCCCTGCTAATGCCCCCTCCCAGCACAAATCCCTCCTCCCTATGACAAATTCCTCATCCTAGCACAACCACCTCCAAAGTACCCTTTCCAGCACAGATCCTTTCCCTTTCAAAAGCCCCGCCCCCTCTTAGCACAAATAGGCACTAAAATCCCCCCCCCCCCAAAGCCCCCTTTTGGCTCAAATCCCCCTATTCCTCCTAGCAGAAATATCCCCATCCTCCATTATCCTTTCCAGTACAAATAGCCCCTTCCCATCCCAAGCACAATGTCGGTTTCCCCCCAACACCCCCCCCCTTTCAATGTGTACAATAACCCTGTAAGCTCCCCCACCTTTGGAGGTTCCGGCTGTGCAGCACTCTGCCCTCTCCTCCTGTCAACAGTGCTGCTCCATATAGCTGATGACACAGGATCACTCCAACCATCGGGCTGTACACAGTTTCATTACCCGCCCCCCTACCCACATTTCCTGCTGCTGGGAGATGAGCGGTCCTTGGAGGAGATCGGGATGGGTAATGAATCTGTGTACAGCCCGATGATCAGAACGATCCTGTGCCATTAGCTATATGGAGCAGTGCTCTGCCCTCTCCTCCTGTCAGAATGGCACTGCTCCATATAGCAGATGACACAGGATTGCTCCGATCATCAGGCTGTACACAGATTCATTACCCGCCCCGATCTCCTCCAAGGACCGCTCATCTCCCGGCAGCAGGAAATGTGGTAACAATAGGCAGGTGACAGGTCCTTACTGAGAGGCCCCAGATCTCTCCTCTGTCCTTACTGAGAGGCCCCAGATCTCTCCTCTGCCCTTTCGCTGCCAGAGCCGTTTTTTCACACATGTTTAAAAAAATAATAATTTAAGACTTGAAAATTACAAAAAATCCCCTCCTGCTTGTAAAAGCAATCCAGCGACTAATCAGCCACTAGGATTGCTTTTTACAAGAAAGCCCACCGCCGGCTGAAAAAAAAAAAAAAGTACTGGGATGAGGCTGCAGGCGTCATCCTGGTATAACCACTGCAACTGGAGGCTGTACAGGGATATCCTTGGGCAGCTAAGGGTTAATACACAGCAATGTTCAGCCTGCCGGTAATTGGACCACAAGCTCTACGCTGACATCTTGTCATTCTAAGAGAGTGATACATTTTATCTCTAATCCACCATTGCCATGGTTGCAAATAGGGATGCACCAAAGATTCAGCCAAAAATACCCTCATCGGCCTCTGGACAATATAAAAATATCCACCGATACAGGTGCTAAAAATATCCACCGATACAGGTGCTAAAAATAGCCACCGATACAGGCGGTGGAAATAGCCACCGATACAGGCGGTGGAAATAGCCACCGATACAGGCGCTGGAAATAGCCACCGATACAGGCGCTGGAAATAGCCACCGATACAGGCGCTGGAAATTACCTGAGAACCCATCCAATGATCCCGGCGCTGGGCATAGAGGTCAGTAAAGGAAAAATGGACTTTACTCAACTCTATGCTCTTGGAGGACTGGAGCGACGTCATTACGTCACTTCTGGTGCCATGTGCACAAGGCCTTTTTTCTTTTCTTTTTTTCCTTCTTTTTTTTGATCTAATGCTTTACCTTGTGGAGGAGAGATGTGGGGTCTTATTGACCTCAGATCTCTCCATAAAGAGGACCTGTCACTGTTTCTATCACAGGGGATGATTGCGTTCCTTGTGATAGGAATAAAAGTGATATTTCTTTTTTAAAGAACAGTGTAAAAACATGTAATAAAAAAAGTTTTAAGTGCCCCCCCATGCTCGTGCGCAGTGGTGACCGCATACATAGGCCACGCCCACTAATGTAAACTGTTTTCAGAGTACACATGTGAGGTATCGCCACAAACGGGCGAGCAAGAGCAATAATTCTAGCACTAGACCTCCTCTGTAACTTTTTTTTAATTTAAATATTTATTTTTCAGATAAAATACATGTTCCATCATTACTCTCATATAACATACAAAACCATCATTTATATCCCTTTCTATCTTTATTCCCATTACCCCCCCACCACCTATCTAATACCCCCCCCCCCCACCTTACAAACCTACCCCTGCCCCCTCCTTAAAAACCACCCACTCTGCATTTTTCCATTATATCTTTTCTTAAGTATTTTCACATATCCCACTCTACTGCTTCATATATTTCACCTTGGACACAAAATCTTCCCATTTTCCCCACCTCCTATAATATACCCCCATCTTGTCTTCTTGCATATAATACAGTTTCTCCATCCTACATATCTGGTTCATTCTTTCCACCCAATCCTCTTCTCTCGGCACCTCTGAGCTGTGCCAAAACTTAGGTATCAGACCCTTTGCCTCATTCAGATAATACCATATACCCGAATCCTTGTATTTGTTCACTGATAGTTCTGTACTGTGTAATAGACACAACTCTGGATCCAATCCTATCTTTATCCCAGATATTATCCCAATCAAATGAACCATTGCCTCCCAAAAACCTTGAATCTTTGGGCACTCCCACCATATGTGATATAACGTACCTATCTTTCCACACCCCCGCCAACACTCCAGTGTATTCTCCCCATTCATCTCATATTCAACGTTCGGTGCAATGTGCCATCTTGTTAAACATTTATAATTTACCTCCACCTCTCTCATGCTTATGTTCTCGTGTGTTAATCTATATATTTTCCTTTGTTTATCTTCATCTATCTCTATTCCCAAATCCCTTTCCCATTTTACTATGTACATCGGCTTTGCGTGTGTGTCTAACTGTGAGAATTTTATAAACTTTTGCCGTGCCCCATTTCCCATCTCCGCGTGATTCCAACAACCTCTCAAACATCCTCTGTAACTCAAACTGGTAACCTGTAGAATTTTATAGCCTCCTTGGCGGTATTCCTGAGTGTAGCTCGGGGTAAAGTTTCAGTACCACAAGCGGTAACCCCGAGCTACACTCGGGAATACACTGCAGTGTTGCTCTGCGATCCCTCGATCACTTACCTTGTCCTGCGCTCCCGCAATGTCCCTCCTGCAGTGTCCCCGGCAATGTAATCCAGCCGATGCCGGCATCTGTCTTCCAGGTTCCGTTCCCTGCGACGTCAGGACATACGGGGGACGGAACGGCGGGAAATTTGAAAATGACAAAAAGTGACATTCACTAAAATCACATAGTATAACATTCCTGTATCAACCCATTTCACATACATTTTGTCCCGAGTGCTTTGTCCGGCGCCCTGCCTGCATTTTTACTGTTCTTTCTGCCTGGAAACTGAGAAACGTCCATGGCGTCCAAAAAGCGTCCCTTTAGGTCAAAAGCGGTTTTAGACCGGCTAGAGAACAGCGATAGTAAATCAGAACCACTTGCAGAATTGAGTGATAATGATTCGTGGGGGAAATTCCTCATCAGACACTGAAAACGATTTTGCGACTTTGCTCAGCGATGTGCGAACTTGGCGCTATATTTCAAATTTCAGTGTTTTTGGTTTGATTAGATTATTGAATTAAATTTATTATTATATTATTAATTTTTATGATTATTTATTAAATTATAATTTATGATTTTGTGTTACAAGTTTTATCATACCCGGGATGTTTAACCACTTGCCTACCAGGCACTTATACCCCCTTCCTTACCAGGCCAATTTTCAGCTTTCAGCGCTGCCGCACTTTGATTGACAATTGCGCGGTCATGCAACATTGTACCCATATGAAATTTTGATCATTTTTTTCTCACAAATAGAGCTTTCTTTTGGTGGTATTTAATCGCCACTGGGCGCTTTACTTTTTGCGCTATAAATTAAAAAAAGTGCAAAAAATTTGAAAAAAAAAAAAAAGTTTATTTGTTTCTTTTATAAAATTTTTCAAACAGGTATTTTTTCTCCTTCACTGATTTGCGTTGATGAGGCGGCACTGATGGGCACTGATGGGCACTGCTAGGCGGCACTGATGGGCACTGATAGGCAGCACTAAAGGGCACTGATAGACAGCACTAATTAGGGGTCACGGATAGGCGGCACTGATATGCAGCACTGATAGGCGGCACTGATAGGTGACACTGATGATGGGTACTGATAGACGGCACTGACTGGCATCACTTCTGGGCACTGACTGGCGGCACTGACTGGCACAACCCCTGGGCACTGACTGGTGGCACTGACTGGCAGCACTGCTGGGCTGCACAGGTGGGTGGCACTGGTGGGCACAGGTGGGTGGCACTGGTGGGCACAGGTGGGTGGCACTTCTGGGCACATGTAGGTGGCACTTCTGGGCACAGGTAGGTGGCACTGCAGAGTGGCACAGGTGGGGGCACTGCTGGGCACGGGTGGGCGGGGCTAGTGGGCGCACTGCTGGGCGGAACTTGCGGGTGTCACTGCTGGGCACCGATCATCAGGGCACTGATCATCAGTGCCCCGATGATCAGTGCCGATCCCCGCTCTGACAACTGCCGGTTCTCAGCAGTACTTTCCTCACGATCTGACAGCGTGAGGAAAGTGCAGCCGAGAACCGGCACTTGCATTTCCCTGTGATCAGCGTGTCATTGGACACGGCTGATCACGTGGTAAAAGGCCGGTGGGATCGGCCTTTCACCACATCACGTGATCAGCTGTGTCCGTAGGACACAGCGATCACGGAGATCGCCGGGTGCGCGCCCCCTGGGGCGCGCAGGAGAGCGCGTTCTGGGAGGACGTCATATGACTTCCACTCAGAACTGGCCGGCCGCGGTGAAGCCGTCATTCAGCTATGCGCGGTCGGCAAGAGGTTAATAGACTCTTGTTCAGACAGATTTCAGTGAGTTATTCCTAAGAATTACAGGCCTACAATATAAAACACCATATTTCCATGCAAAAAAATGGTACCGCTTTCAGCACCAAAAATCTGAAATAATCAGACCGCCAGGGAGGTTACAGCATTACTCATGGAGACTTTTACGTCCCGTAGTCTGGCACCAGTCTACAAGTGAACTTAATTTTAAAGCGTGAAATGTTGGGTATCTATTTACTCTGCGTAACTTCATCTTTCATATTTTACAAAAAATTGGGGTTTTTTTATTCAATAAAGTGTATTTTTTTTTCCAAAAATTTGCATTTGAAAAATATATACATTTTTAAAAACCATCCGTTTCTGTTTTCATCCGAGTGCATCCTGAATTTTTGTTTTCGGCACCAGAACTCTCATTTCGGTGCACCACTATATGAAAAGGAGAGAAGTCTCTTTTTTTGGTGGTAAATAAGAGCAGAGCTGGGTGTGGTTTGGTGATTGTACTTTGTAGTTTTCCCTGTCCCCCCCGTCAGTCAGGGCTGTAATTCCATGATAGAAGCTGATCTGTACATCATTTCCTTCCTATCAGATGGCGTCCCAATTACAGGAGAAGTTACAAGCCGAGGTGACCAAGTACCAGCAGATCCAGAAAGGTGAGACATGGAATGGAGGAGGGTTGTAGGCAGGGAGAGTCTGTTTCTGGTAAAGGAGGCCCATCATTTGACCTCCAGCCTTCCCTTGGGTCTTGCACAGCTGTATCGGCTCCTTTCCTGGTCTGAAATGGCTTCTTCTGATTTCACTGCACACTGTGAGCTTCTCATAATGTGCATTAGAAGTTGCAACAAGTCATATAGAGTTCCGCCTCATTTCCTGGCTAGAGGACAGCCAGCATCATCTAGCACTTTCCTCCCCAGTCTGACTGTCCCTGGCTCACTGCTTTCATACATCGGATTTCAGTTCTTTCAATCATGGAGACTCAGAATCATGTGTGGGTGTTTCCTATGGCGCTCTGCATGTAAAACCCGGCACGGAACACCTACTCCTCCAAGCGGACACCTGTCTTTTAAGGCATTTTGTTATTTGTATAACTACTTCCAAGAGCCAATCCGCTGCTTGCATCAGGACTGAGGGCTCTTGCAGAGTGCTGGGAGGGGCCAGCAGGGTGCTGTACATAGTTTTCTGAAATCATCACAGCAATCTGCTGGCCACTCCCACTAGACATCTGCCTGCATTGCATAGAGAAGCACAGAGATCCAGCAATAACATCAATTGGTCTAAAATATAAATAAGGTAATGAAAGTGGCAATTTTTCTATTTTTAATTAAATTCTCATTACCATGATAAGGTGGGAGGGGGAGGGACCAAAGATGCAAACATTTTGGTGGTGGGGGGTAACATGGTGCCAAGATGCAGCAGAGTGACTCATAATTTTCGATACCAGAGTTGCACCGATACCGGTGTTGGTGCCGATACTAAGCATTTTCACGAGTACTCGATGCCTGAAACCCGATACCTTTTGCGGTGCAATTTGAGCCCATACAAAATGAGTGGCCTCAGATCGCACTGCAAAGAATTGCATTTGATTTGAACAGGAATGCAGTACAATTCCTGTCTTAATCACATGCTGTTTTCCTACGGGTGCGATTTGTGCCATTCATGTTGTACGGGCTCAGATCACACCACAAAGCAATTCAGCGAGTACTTGACCTCGAAAACCGAGTGCATCCCTACTCAATGCAATTTGTAATCAGTGCACTCAATCCATCAACACTTCCAGCTCTATAACCAGATATAGTGAATGCAGGGTCCGGGGAGAGCGGATATAGTGAATGCAGGGTCCGGGGAGAGCGGATATAGTGAATGCGGGTTCCGGAGAGAGCGGATATAGTGAATGCGGGTTCCGGAGAGAGCGGATATAGTGAATGCGGGATCTGGGGAGAGCAGATACAGTGAATGCAGGGTCCGGGGAGACCGGATATAGTGAATGCGGGGTCCGGGGAGAGCGGATACAGTGAATGCGGGGTCCGGGGAGAGCGGATACAGTGAATGCGGGGTCCGGGGAGAGCGGATATAGTGAATGCGGGGTCCGGGGAGAGCGGATACAGTGAATGCGGGGTCCGGGGAGACCGGATATAGTGAATGCGGGGTCCGGGGAGACCGGATACAGTGAATGCGGGGTCCGGGGAGACCGGATATAGTGAATGCGGGGTCCGGGGAGACCGGATATAGTGAATGCGGGGTCCGGGGAGACCGGATATAGCGAATGCGGGGTCCGGGGAGACCGGATATAGCGAATGCGGGGTCCGGGGAGACCGGATATAGCGAATGCGGGGTCCGGGGAGACCGGATATAGCGAATGCGGGGTCCGGGGAGACCGGATATAGCGAATGCGGGGTCCGGGGAGACCGGATATAGCGAATGCGGGGTCCGGGGAGACCGGATATAGCGAATGCGGGGTCCGGGGAGACCGGATATAGCGAATGCGGGGTCCGGGGAGACCGGATATAGCGAATGCGGGGTCCGGGGAGACCGGATATAGCGAATGCGGGGTCCGGGGAGACCGGATATAGCGAATGCGGGGTCCGGGGAGACCGGATATAGCGAATGCGGGGTCCGGGGAGACCGGATATAGCGAATGCGGGGTCCGGGGAGACCGGATATAGCGAATGCGGGGTCCGGGGAGACCGGATATAGCGAATGCGGGGTCCGGGGAGACCGGATATAGCGAATGCGGGGTCCGGGGAGACCGGATATAGCGAATGCGGGGTCCGGGGAGACCGGATATAGCGAATGCGGGGTCCGGGGAGACCGGATATAGCGAATGCGGGGTCCGGGGAGACCGGATATAGCGAATGCGGGGTCCGGGGAGACCGGATATAGCGAATGCGGGGTCCGGGGAGACCGGATATAGCGAATGCGGGGTCCGGGGAGAGCGGATATAGCGAATGCGGGGTCCGGGGAGACCGGATATAGCGAATGCGGGGTCCGGGGAGAGCGGATATAGCGAATGCGGGGTCCGGGGAGAGCGGATATAGCGAATGCGGGGTGGTCCGGGGAGACCGGATATAGCGAATGCGGGGTGGTCCGGGGAGACCGGATATAGCGAATGCAGGGTCCGCGGAGACCGGATATAGCGAATGCAGGGTCCGGGGAGACCGGATATAGCGAATGCAGGGTCCGGGGAGACCGGATATAGCGAATGCAGGGTCCGGGGAGACCGGATATAGCGAATGCAGGGTCCGGGGAGACCGGATATAGCGAATGCAGGGTCCGGGGAGACCGGATATAGCGAATGCAGGGTCCGGGGAGACCGGATATAGCGAATGCAGGGTCCGGAGAGAGCGGATATAGCGGATGCAGGGTCCGGGGAGACCGAATATAGCGAATGCAGGGTCCGGGGAGAGCGAATATAGCGAATGCAGGGTCCGGAGAGAGCGGATATAGGGAATGCAGGGTCCGGGGAGAGCAGATATAGCGAATGCAGGGTCCGGGGTTTAGTAACACTTAAAGCTGTAGGTCAGGAATTATTAAGACTTCATTTCAGCTCCCGTTTTTCCACACCTGCCTGTTTACCTGCTTGCTGTTGTCTTGTTGCAGATATCAGCACTAGTATGTCTGCCCGGCAGAAACTAGAGGCTCAGGTCACCGAGAACAACATCGTGAAAGAGGTGAGTGTGTGCTGTGAATATCCGCAGAGCAAGACTGGGGTGGCCTGGAGAATATACAATTTTGGGTTTACATTGTACTTTAAGCCCCACCCACATAATATCAGAATCAAATATTAGCTACATTGTTGCAGATGCAAGTCCTCCTTCCTCCCCGCAATATCTCTGTGGAATGAATGTCTATCTTCTCCACAATTATCAAATCATTGAAACAGATCTGGAAGAATATGTTCTACATAAAGATACAGAGGAGGTTCGACATTTTAATATCTGGAAGGCACATAAATCCTATATGAGGGACAACATTCTAAAACGTTCATCCGAGGAGGAAGAGAGACAACTGTCTTTACTGCTCCAACGCATTCGCACCAGGGAAGCTCTTAACAATCCTCAACCTATCCTCACTTTTCAGCAGAGCTGGTTGACGACAGACAAGCCTTTAAAACGCTCCTACTTTTTGCATAGGAACATAATCTCCATTGTTTTTAAAGGCATTTTAAACCTTCCTACCTGCATCCTACCTGTTATGGGATTCATATTCTGTAACTGTGGGTCATAACAGAATGGCCCAATCATAAAACAGAACATGGTAACAAGTAAACCAATGAAATGCCCCCCTGTTCAAAAGTCTGCATCCCCTTAGTTCCTAATCCTGTGTATTGCCCCCTTTAGCATCAATGACAGCATGCCTTCTGTTGTAATAGTTGTCTATGAGGCTTCAAATTCTTGCAGGTGGTAGAGCTGCCCATTCGTCTTGGCAAATGCCTGCTTAGTCTTTGGTCCTCTTGCATCCACTGAACGTTTGAGATCTCCCCAGAGTGGCTCCATGATATTAAGGTCAGGAGACTGTGTTGGCCGCTCCATTGTCATGCTGGAAAATCCAAGTGTCGCATGAGCAGCTTTTGTGCAGAGGAATGCAAATTGTCTACCAGTATTGTCTGATAACATTCTACAGTCATCTTGCCATCAATTTTCACAAGATTCCCCATGCCTTTAGAGCTCACACACCCCCAAAACATCATTGAGCCTTCACCATGCTTCACAGTGGGGATTGTATTTTTGTTGCTATAGGCCTTGTTGACCCCTCTCCAAACATAGTGCTTATGGTTGGGACCACAAAGCTCTATTTTGGTCTTGTCGCTCCAGATTACAGTGTGATGGAAGATGTGAGGAATGTCAAGGTGTTGTCGGACATATTGTAACTTTGTTTGTGGCATTTGCATTATAAAGGCTTCTTTATGGCAACTCAACCATGCAGCTCA